>NC_056745.1:143257954-143301193 GCF_019279795.1 Protopterus annectens | reverse complement strand
AAATTTTCCAAAAAAGGGTTTTTTTTAAGGGTTTTTTTTAAAAAAACCCTTAAAATTTTTTTAAAAAAGGGGGAAATGGGAAAATCACCCTTTCTGAGTGCCTTTCTGCAGTCCTAGATTTTCGCACTCAAATAGTATTCACACAGTATGTACACCTCATGGATAACACAAATACCAACAACAGATACTAACTGAATTACAAGCTTTCTAAACTTAACGAGTCTGTACTTTACAAATGGGATACATACAAGCACACACATCAACCTTGCTTTGAAAGCTCAGAGTGACCACCATGGTCAACAGACTCAAACAATAAATAAGCCAGCCACCTCCATTCACACAGAAGTTATGTTACAGACAACCTAGGCTTGATCAGCAATCCAGGAGCTACAGAAGTCAGTAAGGACAAGATGGTTGACGGTAGCCAATGCCAGCTTGCCACAGCCCACTTGCAAGAGAATCACTTGGAGGAAGGCCCAGGATTGCAACTGGAATCACAAATGTGCAGGAGGTCCTCCATAGTATGCATTGCACCACTTCCTTGTCAAACAGATATCTAACTCACATTGGAAAATTGTTGTGGTCTCAGATTCTTGGCTCCCTCTTCTACAGTCCTCACATGCTGGAGCCTTGGTGGGGACAACAACACATGAGAGACAGGATGGTTTCTCATATTATATATATATATATATATATATATATATATATATATATATATATGTATAAATAAAATACACAGAGCCATAGACGGACACATTATTCAAACCAGCTTCACAGAATCATGCATCTCCCAAAATACGCAATACAAAACAAGACGTTCACCAACTACAACTCCCTTGCTAAATACAACAGCTCCTTAAAATACAGACTTCAGGATCACTGCACCTCAGGAAAAGAGGTACTCCCCCTTGATATGAATTTAGGCAAGAGGAGCTAGAACCAAGAAAGCCATACCTTCTTATTCAATTTACTTGTATAACTACTACACAAAAAGAGAATGTAGAAGTGAAGAAAATATACCTATGTGATCAGAAACCTATGATGGAAAAGTAGGTACATAAATACAAACATCTATAATATGCAGAGGCATGCATATAAATATTCTATAGCCAAGGTTGTTGTGAACAATGAACCTAATGGGTATTTACCTTGCAAGCCTGTGTTTGGTAATACCTGCTCAGACAACCCGGTATACATTACTGCACTTGGGTACTGTTGTGGTATGCAGTCATTTTTGTGGGGGGTCAGTGGGTTTGTTTTTGGTTGGACACTGAATATATTTTTACATCCTATTATCCAATCAAATTACTTGATTTTCAGTTAGAATTTTTCTTAAAATCTGTCCTTGTCCATTTCTAGAATGTTACTTAGAAGCATACCTCTCAAGAGTACCAAATTCCTAGGTATTTATCAATTTTAAGTGCAAAATAATGGGATGCCACGAATTCCCTGAGTGGCCCCTTCAATTCAATTTTTATTTTTTTATTTACAATTTTAAGTCACAGCTGACATTATCACCCCACATAATCAACATGCAGGGGCATGCATGATGACATCAGCTTCATGAGGCAATGTCTGATTGCCTGTTAGACTAAGAATCAGTGGGAGAGTTAAAAAAAAAAATAAATGAATAAAAACAAAGTTCAGTTTATTGCCAAGCACAGCCCTTTTTCGACATGGTACATTACGCCAGCTCAGTTATGGCACTACGGCTACAGGAACAGTTGGGTGAGCTAACTTTAAGTAAATGAAAAAAAGATGAGTTGGGAAGCAGTGCGGTTTATTCACATTATCAATAGCACTGGCTGAAGGAAGGAGAAAATGACTTAACAGAACAATCAGCATCCAACAATGTTTAGCCTCATTAGGGTCTACGGACTTAATTTTGCAGGGAATTGTGTGCATATAATCAGGAGACCGTACACACAGTGACGTAAATGCACCCATACATATGCGCATTGTCACTTGTGGATTATCTGTGCTGTGGAATGCATGAGATGGGGTGAGCAGTGGTATGATTTGTTACTGGCCATCAGATCCCTCAGCTGTCTTTATTTGGGAGAATCATTCCAATTCTCAGGCCTGCCTGATTCACCGCATCTCACCATTTTCCAAATCACTCCACCCATCGCATGTGATTTTTGGTGCTGCCTAGTACACAAAGTTATACTGCACGAACAGCAAACTCATGGCTCCAGTAATTTAAAGAAATCGGAAACATGCCATTCATTTCCTTTTCTCAGAAAATGACTGCGTGGTAGAACGTTGCAGCAGAGTTGCACAAATCTACACCTGTTACCCTATATCCATCATAAATGGTTTACATTTTTTTTATCACTACTACTCCAAGACAAAATTATGTGCTGTTCAAATTAGCTGCCCTTATCTTTGCATTTAGTTGGTTGTAAATATCTACAGCAAGTGATATCCATATTTTTCATTGTTTGCAGGTGGCGAGATAAGCCGACTGGATCCATCCCTTAACTGTTAGTTCTCGAGGTAGCAGACAGGTTGTCCAGTAGTGATGGCTATGTGGGATCAGCAAAAATTATAGAAACACTTAGCCAAACAAGAAAATCAGGGAACAAATACAAAAAAATAAAATCAAGCCCAATCACAGTAAAGATATCACATTGTTGCTGTGATTCCCACAATGCAGCACAAAGAGCATTAACAATATTCTAAAAGTAATAAGTAAATGTGCCTGAAGTAGAAGTAAAACATGAAGGCAGTGTTTTAATCAGATGTTATTTGTCCTTTTGTACTTGCAATTAAAACAGGAAATAATCGCAAATAAAATGTCATCACGTTATTAATTGGAATCATGAGCTTCATCAGAGATTGGAAACGATATTGTTTTAAGTTGTCTAAAGTCTGAATTATGACGTTTTTCTGATGCAAAATTTTTTTGGCAGCTTACTTCAAGTAGGTAGAATGTAGTGTGTGTGTAAATGCAGTTTAGTTCGCGGATGTGACTTTTGTTTCCATTTTTTTTTTCAAAATTGTTTTGTGGTAGATAGCTTTTTATTATTAAATGAGTAGGTAAGATAAACATAAGATGAAGTCAGAAATAGATTAAAGACCTTGATAAGATTCCAAAATACATAACTTTAGAGAATGGGTAAGCTGCGACCCAACTGAAGCTCGCACCCAGATTGGAGAACGAATGTTCAGAATGTACAGGTATTGCCCTTTGAAAAACGAGTCCCACACTTCATGGCAGCATATCAAGCTGCCGTGGAGCTTAGAATGAAAGTAACATAACGGCTAGAGTTTCATACCTTATTCTTCAGAAAATTTATGTTGATACTAAGCCTGTTCAATTAATTTTATAAGTGAATTACAGTAATATTGAAAAATTCTTACTAATTTTTGGGCGTTTCTCTTTATTTTGGCTTTGTCCATAATTCCTGAGTAAAGAAGTTGCACTTGAGAGGTACACTACAGAGGGAGAGAGAGTATGCAGATGCGGTCTTTTTTTTGTTTTTTTGGGAGGGAGACCATGTAACCCGCAGCAGGTTTTAGTTGTCATACCCGTGTTGCTCTTCATTTGGAAGCTACCTTGCAGTAGTGCCAGGGTATCAGTTCTGACATGCTATGCTTTTCCTACAGGTGATGAATACGAAAAAATACTGAATGATTATATGTGCAAAATGAGTCCTGTCCCCCCTTTAATAGGGTTATGGGTTCACAGCTTCTTTTGTGAATGCTATGGCATACTGGTCTTCAAAAGTCGTGATTGCCCTATACAGTGTTAACAGCTGTTGAAAGTTTCATACCAATTAGCATAGCAGTTCTTTCATAGGTTGACACTCCCTCCATACCAAATAGACATTGTAAAGATCAGATTTCTATCAATGTTAAAATTAGAATGTTAAAATTTATATATTTATTAGTTCAAATTCCAACTATTTACTACTCCGCCAACTCTGGGTATCATTGGCAAGACTGAATGATTAATACATTACAGCATGATGATGTTGAGTAGAATAGTTACCATGCATCTCTGACTTTAGTTCATCTGGTATTTTATTCCACTAAGTTGAGATTTTGCAGATTCTTCTACGTAAAGTAAAATAAAGTTAGGTCTTGTGTAGCACTGTGTCCTCTTAGGTTTCAAGTTGTGTTGTGTTTCCAGGAGTACGTACTTTAAAGGATGATCATAGTTTTTATCCAGTAATTTGAAGTAAGTGTATTTATTAGGCATACTACAAGCACTCAGTTGCTATATGCTGCCACTTGCTTGAAGAGAGAAGTGCTTGAACTCCCACTAATTCAATCCTATATCTACTTAACTTCCATAGCCATATCAAAACCATAACTCTAACCCTAAAACTCCATTCCTATTCCCTAACCCTAAAAAATCTCACTTCCTGCACTCCCCCTAAGCCTAAAACCCCAATCCCTCCCCTAAATCAAAGTTTGATACAAGTTCAAATGTTAATTATTTTGGTTATATTTTGTGTTTAATATTTTGTCTGGTCTTCAATTTGTGTTTGAATGTTGGTATCCCAAAATTCCACCAGAGTGGGTGGGGCCACATAATTATAGTTTATGTTAATTAGCATACAGGTTTTTGGTCAGTTATACCTACTTTTCATGGGTCATTGTCCAGATTTTTGATGTTTCCAGGTTGAGCGGTATGCTTAGAAGCCAAAACAATTTAATGCATTTTTTACTAGGGTAAACAAAAAACACAAGACAGATCTAAAGAAGGATCACACTCTTTACCAAAATCAGCAACTTTCTGTCACTAGAGGAAACAATGATTAAAAAGACCGACTACCCAATAACTGCATTTCATATGTCTCAAATCGCTGGCTTTATATTGCTGATTACTGAAAACCTGCAACTAGGAAATGCAGGCTTAATGATAAATGCCAAAAAAATACCTGCTACTGAAATGCGTTTCAATTAAGAAGGGCTCAAAAATGCACTCACCTAGAACAGATTCCTTATCAAAGAACATGATTCCAAACTACCAGAAAAATACAATAAAGGTGGAAAACATATTCAGCACTTTGACCGTAATTACGTTCATTGGATGCCTCCAAAAACAGAAACTAAAATTCTGCATATGACAAGAAAAGCAAAAAGGACAATGGTGACTATAAACTAGGGAAATAAGTGATTTTTTTTTTAAATTACAGCAAGTCTCATGCAAGAAAATGCAACCCAAACAAACAAATACATTTCAAACACATTTTGGATCTTATTAATATAAGCACTTTGTGCGCCTCTAGGCAGATTGGACTTGTTTGTCACATTCAGGCTGGAACAGAAGAGATGTTTAACAAAGTGGGCCTAAGCGCACAAGAACCAAAAAGTAAGATGGACAAAAAAGTCATTTTTAGACAGAAATATGCGTGTAAGTGACAGATTGCACTCCAACTCTAAACACACAGCCAAAAATCAAAAAAGACAACAAAAAATCCAAATTAGCAGCCAGGGTCATCTTCAACAGCCATGAGCTACTTCAGCAGACCAGAACTGGAAATGAGCTGCTGGGACACAGACATGGTGTGCTTTTTTTTTTTTTTGGGGGGGGGGGGTTTAAGTCTGTAAAGATTTTGCCCGAACAAGCTGACACAGGGGGTCTCTGCCAAGAACTTGAGACAAAATCTTTATTATCAACAGTACCAAAAAAAAAAAAAAAAAAAAAAAGAAAAAAAAGAGTTGGCTTAAGTTGTGTCAAGTCCTTGTTAAACACAGCAAAAATAAAGCACTATAGAAAAATTATCTATTCATCTTTCAGCTCTTCAAAGAAATGTCAAAACAAATTATTTTCCTGAAGATTTATGTCAAAGGAGGACTGAATCAGGGGACAAAGGCAAGTCCCCATACTGTCACACCTTCACTCCATATGTCTCTAGTCATCCAAAGAGCAAATGGAATACATTTTGCCAAGTACAGTATCAACATTGATTCAAAGGGATGAAGTCTCTGCTCAACAGGAACAGACCTCCAGGTTGATTCCAAGAGCTGGATGCACCATCTCTCTGGCCTCTGAATAACTATGACCAGGACTCTGTGTGTGTGTGTGGGGGGGGGGGGGGCTCCTTGATTCTTGCTCATGACCATGGAGAGACACAAGAGGCCCAATATGCATCACTCTGTTCCTGTTTCACAAAGACTTTCAAGAGAACAGAAGAGGAGGTCATCATCTACTGATGCAGAGCAGGCTTTAGTCATACCAAGGTTTCCTGCATTTTTAGTTTCAATTCTAGGGATTTCTCCACATCACAAACAAAATCCCTAGAACTTTTCAAGGGCCTAGGCAGTTTAAGGGAGAAGCTGCCTACTTAACTGGAACTATCTAACTACACAGAAAAGTGATGATGCCCAACTAACTCACTCCACAAGCACATCAAGATAACAAATAAAATTACACAGACTCTTCTGTTCAGTAGGCACATCCTCCCCCCATAAAAGGATGAGGGAGGTGGAGACGGCATAGTAAAATGAGTAAACTAACGAGTAAAATGTACAGAAGCCTCCTATTTCATTGGTCATAAAATCATGGAAGGCTGCAGTCATGCCCCTCAGCATAGAAGGATCAAAGACCGGTGACACAATAACCCAAAGCAGCACCAGAGATCAGCACTGACCTTGTTCTAGAGTCCTCGACCATGAACATTTGCCCCAAAGGGCCAATCGACACTAAGGAAATCTCTACCAGAAAAGCCAGCACTGACAGCTGTGTTGATACAGAAGAGGTGAACCTCAGAGGCCCATCTACATTCACAGAGATTAACATCAATAGTTCTGTCAAGAGCTACAAAAACATTGGCCAAGAGCTACCAGGACTATCACATATCAGAACCAAACAGACTTAATGAGGCCAGGGATGAAAAAACAGAAGTGACAGCAGAATCTTGCTCCACCCTGGTTGCAAAAAGGGATGGGAGAAGGACCATTTTTCAATTGGACCTGCAACAAAATGCTTCCATCAACCAGAAGTAGTCAACATCGACAGAAACGTTACGAGATGAAGCAGACCTCAACGATCTTACTGAAGGTGTACCAGAGGAAGAGATCTCATTATCTCACCTTCTGAAGCTGAAAAAAATAACTGTCAAGAATTTTGCTTTTCAGAATCAAAAGTGATCTAAGTGGAATGGCAAAGTACCTAGAGTGGAATCCATAGCCTCCTCTTCTATGCTTTGTACAACTGAAGAAACAGAATTAGAGTGGGAAACCTCATCCTTTATCTTAACAGATTTGCCCTTATGTCTCTAAAACTGTTCAAGAAGGGTAGAGGAAGAAAATTCCTTGCCATTCTCACACTCTAAAGGCAAACCTTTTAACAATTCATTTGTATGTTGTCTCAGAGTATGTTTACCAAACAGTACAAAGCTCACCAACAGCAAAAAGACGAGATGCTCCCCAACTAAACACTACCATTTTTTAGATGGAAGCTTATGCCTACCCTTAGAACACATTTTCAAACATATATGCCCCATAATCCAAACTACCCCAAATGGCAAAAAACAGCCAAGAATACAGATGTGTTGCCAACTGTAAAATGAGCTACAGAAAAGAATGCCTAAAACAACAAAGCACAATAAAAGTCTGCTTACTATAAGAACTCTATGGAAGGGAAATGGTGTGGAACAAACTATGGCATAAGACAGGAAAACTCACAATAGTAAAATCATGCAAAAAAAGAAAAAAGGTAGAGATAGTGAAAAAAAATCTGACCTACTAAATTGTAGAGCTAACTATAAGAGATTCTGAATTTCAATCGAAAAGACTTCAAAATCACAGTGAAAAAGTACTAAAGAGCCCAAGTCTGTTTTATTGTGCATTGCTCACGACTCAAAAAACTTCTCTAAAGAGGAAGAGGGATCAGATTGCATTACAGGAGGAGGGGAGGGCCACAGACTGTGAACATTTTTGGTGCCAAGCTGACATGTGCCTGCTGTACAAGTCCTAATGGTTGAAGAGGATGGACTGGATCACCCTAGATTCACTATTTCCATTCATTAGTAACAATATTTTCATGCTGGCATCTATTAAATAAAAAGCATAAAAACAGGTTCCAAACTAATCTTTTTACACGCAGCCAGTAACAGTGTACATGTCATCCATTAGCCTTTGTTTGGCTCTTCACTGACTTCAGTCTGTATAGTGGCTTTTTCACCAAAGACAGTATTACCTTTAATAGTGGCTTTCTAACACAAGGCCTATCAGTCAGTCAGCTTGGTATGTTGTTGCGTCTTTCGGCTTTTCCTGGTTAGGGGTCGCCACAGCGGAACTCTGGTCTGCTAATGATTGGCAGTTGATTTTTTTGTATGTGCTGAGTTGCCGGCCCTAACGCACAACCTTCAACGAAGGTACGCCCATTCACGCATGTCCCCACAGAAGACGCTCTAGCTGAGAATTGAACGGGATAACGTCTTGCTGTGAGGCGACAACGCTACCGCAGCACAACCATCGCGGATCAGTCAGTTTGGTATATGGTTAAAAATTTACTAGAGCTTTTACGGAGTGAACAAAGTGAATAGACCTTGCCATCTAATTTACAAAACTATTTTCCAAAATAGAAAAGTACAGTTGGACTAGAAACTTAAAATAATGGTAGATGCTAGAGTATATTCACTGTCACAGTCATGGCTTCTGGGATTCCTGCCTGCAGGAAGCACAACTGACTTCTAGAACACTTTATTCTCCCCTCCCGGCTTTAGCAAACTCCCTTTCACTCTGCATCAGTGGAATAAGAGGGGCATCAGCTGATGCCATCTTCAGAACCTGTCTGGACTTGGAGACTTGTGCAGATGTAGCAGAGCAACAGCTGAACTGGGACAGTCATCTACAGGGAAAAAAGTCATCTAACCACAAAGACCCAATCTACTTCTAACCAAGTACAAAGTAAGGAAGGTGCATGATAAGGGATAAACAGAGAAGGTAGG
Organism: Protopterus annectens; assembly: GCF_019279795.1. Lineage (NCBI taxonomy): Eukaryota > Metazoa > Chordata > Ceratodontiformes > Protopteridae > Protopterus > Protopterus annectens. The sequence goes on along the minus strand of NC_056745.1, from coordinate 143,292,281 downwards.
GGGTAAAAAAACAAGGTCACTTGACCTCAGGATGCCCACAGGAAAAGAGAAGGAATAATGGGAGGGTATTAGGACTGCAACAATGACTATATTTGAGTACCTGCAGTTAGAGCAAGTTCCTAACACAGCAGGACGATGTTCAGCATAATACAAGTTGCAGTTATGGATCAGTGCATGGCTGGTCCTGACAAGCAACGGTTAAGAAAGCAGACCCTGGAGTATGGTCAAGGCACACCCTGCTCTGCCCTACATGCAAAACCAAGGTTTTAGGTATCTGAGGTTGAAATGAACTGATGACCATATAGCTGCTTCCAAAACGGATAGAGGGATAGATCTCGGAGGAAGGCAATGGTGGCTGCAATAGCTCTAGTGGAATGAGCCTAAATGTGGTCAGAAGCAATTACCCCAAAACAGTAAAACGTATACAATGGGTTAGCAATTTAAATAGTTTGCTTGTTTACAAGGGTCTCTCCCCCCTTGCAAAGGAAACAGACAGTTGGTCCAATTCTCTTGTCTACTTAAGTCCTTTTCAAAGGATTGTTTTTGTGATATACACATCAGAAGAATGTAAACTCTTGTCTCCCTTATTCTTGTTCTGGGGATTTGGAAAGACTGAGAGGATGGGTGTTAAATGACGTGGTTTTGGGAGAGCTCGTTACTACTTTAAGCATGAAGGTAGGATTGATTTGTAGTGTGACACTCTCCTTCTGAAAATTAAAAAAAAAAGAAAATTAATAATGGATCTTTACATGTAATGGCTTATAATTCTGAAATGCTTCTAGTATAGTTAACAGCCATCCAAAACAGGTCTTCTAAGAAAGGTATTGGATAGGAATGGAATCAGCTGACTCAAAGGGTGGTAACTTGAGTCTTCTAAGACACAGATAGGGTCCCACAGCAAAGTAGTGTAGGGGTTCTAGGATGCAGTACTGGTAGTGGAGTGGGATACAGTATGGACATCTTGGGCCTTGGTAGAACTGTGGAAGCAACCTCAAAGGCTACTACTGATCACAGGCCAATGCCTAGTATCTCTTTGGTCTCCAGTCAGCTTCTCCCAAAAAAGTAGCAATGGGATAACAACCATTTCTTTGCTTACAACACATTCACTCCAGAGGCCTCCGGACTAACCAATAACATTGTGGTTTCAGCCCAGGAGTAAGTGCAAGTGTTTAACTATATAGCAGCTGCCAAAGGGGTCAGACAAAGTCATCAGTAAGTAACTCAAGAGTATGTTGGCTGCAAATACTTCTCTTAGACTTTGGTGTCACAGGGAAAGGAAAACTTTTAGAATCCAAAACTCTCATCTGTCTGCCCTTGCTTTTGTCCAGGGCACTTCTCAAAATGTGTTTACACAAACCTGTCTGGTGGACATCCTTTATTAACAGGCTTTACAACAAAAGGAAGAAACTGGAATTTGTTCCTTTTTACCCTTGGACAACAACTTGGAAAAGCTCCCTCCTCAGCAAGCAAATTAGATCACTAGTGAAAACCTCCAGTCAATTATGAATTGAAACTAGCCTCCAAAACAAAGAAAAACCAAAGCCTTTTTCAGTTATGTCAGGAACCTCCATGGCAAACCCCAAGGTTTCTTCCAAATTAGTAATGAACGGTACCCACTTACACTGATCCTGTTGACTTAGGTTCAGAGCAAACTGCACCCCCCCCCCAAGGCCCATTCGACATCCCCGATACTTGTCCCACACCTCACCGTAGATAAATTATTAAAGGCCCTATCCAAAGCAAATAACACATCTTCCATGCGACCTGACAGTATCCCAGGCTGTATTCTGCACCATCTCCAGCAAGAACTAGCCTCACCATTGAGCACTCTATTCAACCACAGCATAAGTACAGGCTTCATTCCACCTGAGTGGAGAACTGCCACGGTCATCCCTTTGCACAAAGGTGGTGGCACTACTGACCCTGGAAACTTTTGCCCCATTAGCTTGACAGCTGTAAAGCCACAGAGCGTACTATTCTGGATCTCAAACAAAGTCAGAGGCAATCTCCAAGCACTTGACCCCACCCAGTTCGGATTAGTCAAGGGCAGATCTTGCCTATTAAACCTGGGTGACTTGTTGGAGACTGTCCCCAAGGCCCTGGATGAGGGAAAGTCAGTACATACAGCTTACCTTGGCCAAGGCCTTAGACACAAAATACCACTCGGGCACATCCAAAAGCCAACACAACTCGGCATAAATCCCTACCTCATTATGTGGGTGGCCAACTGGCTCACCAATAGGACCCACAAGGTCAAAACAGGTGCCTCCACCTCAGATAGCAGACCTGTCACTAGTGGTGTTTCCCAGGGATTTGTTCTGGGACCCCTTACTGTCTGGCATTTACTTTTCAGAGGCCCAGACAAAGACAAAAGGCCTGTGGCTGAACAAGTCTGCGAATGACAAATGTTTGGTGCTGTCACCGACTCTCCAAATGATGTTAACATACTGCAAGAGGGTCTCACAGCAACAAATGACTGGTGCCAAAGTAATGGCCTTAAGTTAAATGCAAAAAAATGTATCATATCATTCTGCAAATACACTCCACCTGCTGATTACAACATCAACAGCAACCCCAGTGAGAGACCTGGGCACTCAGTTTCACAACAATCTCAAATTCGACCATCATGTAGCAGCAGTGGTCAGAAAAGCCTTTTATTTGGTTCATCTCATAAGTAAATGGATTGCATCCAGAAAAAAGAAGGTTATTATCTTTCTGTACTCCTCTCTCATGAGGCCAAGAATGGAGTATAACGCCCCATTTAGTATGTACCTCTCTAAACACCTGCACCAACTGGAAAGGCCACAGAAATACCTCAAAACAGAATCCATGGCCTCAAACACCTGTCCTATGTGGACAAGCTCAAATCTCTTATCACTCTACTCAGTATCTTACAGATTGCTCAGAGGTGATCTGTCTCTCACCTACAAGGCAATATCCGATCCTGCCCTACTAGAGATGCTCCATATCCGTAAGCCTAACTCCTCATGCATTACCCGCTTGAAAGGCCTAAATCTAATATGCGACATCAAAAAATCCTGCTGGAGAGAGAGGTTTGTCTCCCACAGGCTGCCCCATCTCTGGAATAGACTTCCCATACATGTCAGAGTACCCTGCGGACCATCTTCAAGTGCAACCTTGACGAGTGGATGGGAAACCACAAATTTGTCACAGGGGTTCCACCTGTGTCCCTCATTGACAGGGGAGACAGGTGCTGACTGAGGTTTCTTTTCTGGGGATAAACTCTTGGCTAGGCTTGTACGGGCCCCAGGGCTATTGGCCTAGTAACCTCCTATGTAGAGTGAGAAGCAGAGAGGCCTTGGTCAAAGTCATGGTGGAAAGGAATCAAGTTGACTCAAAGCTAGACGGTCTCAGAGAGATTCCATGTGACACCAAAGTGTCACCAGGGTGAACCTAGCATAATGTGAGAAGCTGCCTATGTTAAGCTCCAGGACTAGACAAAACAAACCGCAATGATAATCCTTGTCTAGGATTTGCTCTGCAATACTGAAGGTGGTTAAGCTTTTCAAATCAATAAGGCAGGTAATAAAGGATTTCCCAAAAGGAACGTGCCCAGATCCCTGGAAACAGGCCAATACACCAGACTGACAAAACTTCAAAGGGCATATGCTTCCTGAACTCCAGCAAGAAAGACCTGAAGATGGCATCAGTTAACGCTCCCTTATATCAATGAACAGCTATGTACAACTGGCAGAGAGCTGGTTACAGCAAACAGAGGAAGGGTAAGCTCTGTAAACTGGACAGCCCTCAGATTCCCTGAAGGCAAGAAACCTTGACGTCATTACGACTGCTGCACAGATTATGATGATGAACATCCACTGTTACTGATTGTGCCATGTGCCGTCTCACTCACTTTCCCTTCTTTCTCTTAAGATATTTGCCCTACACAGATGTTTGCACTCTTGAAATGTCACCAGATCCAAGCCTTTCCATTTTTGTATAGTTGGTTCTGAAGCCTTAAACTCCTTTTCTCAATTCTACAATGTCCATTCTCTCCTTTATCTTCTTTTGTATTGGTTTAATGTAAAATGTATAACTATTCAACCAAACTGAAATAGAAGTTATGTCCTTACCATAACGTTCCATGTGGAGTGTTCATCTCGCCTTTGTTCTTACACATGGGTTCGGAGCCGATCCTCGGCTCCGAGTCGGCCGCTTGGCAAAGCTCTGCATCGAGAAGAAGCTCGAGACCAACCTGTCTCCCACAATTCCCCTCTGCCTTTACCTCAGATCTAGTTTGCAAACAAACCAGATTCCAACGGGAATGAAACACACAACATACATGCTAAGGCATAGCTGAAAACAGCCGTAACAGCTGAGAAACAGAAGCGGGAGAACCAAACCAGACACCTAAACTGGACGTTCTTCCTGAGGGTGGGAGGGTGGGAATGTAAGAACAAAGGCGAGATGAACACTCCACATGGAACGTTATGGTAAGGACATAACTTCTATATGTGAGAGTGCTCAATCTCGCCGTTTGTTCTTACACATGGGTAGCGTCCCTAGCTCCGTGACGCTGAGAAACTCACGGAAGAACGTTCCTGAGCACAGTGGAACCAAAGGTTGCCCTATACCTGGAAACCCTATCCACTTTGTAATGAGTAATGAATGTATGTGGTTTAGACCAAGTGGCAGCTGCACAAATAGTGTCCAAAGGTAGACGGGCCGCATGAGCCAAGGATGTAGATATTGATCTAGTAGAATGTCCTTTCGGTTTAACGGGTAAACTCTGCTCAGAAGCAGTATAAACAAAAATAATACAATCAGATAGCCATTTGGAAAGGGTTCGCTTCGTCACTGCCATGCCCTTTCTGCTGTCCGCAAAAGCTATAAAGAGTTGATCTGTCTTTCTGTGATCCTTTGTTCTATCCAAGTAAAATCTGAGTTGTCTATGAACATCCAACTTGTGTAACATATATTCTAGCTTATTGGAGTGGTTCTTGAAAAATGTGGGGAGCTCAATGGACTGATTAATGTTATTGACAGAACAAACCTTGGGAAGAAAGGACGGGTTAGTGCGAAGAGATACCTATCAGGGTGAAAGATCAAATATGGGTGTTTAATGGAAAGAGCTTGAAGTTCTGATACCCGTCTGGCTGACGTAACAGCTACCAGAAAGAGGGTTTTCCATGACAAAAACTTCAAAGAACAGGAAGAGGCTGGTTCAAAGGGTGGTAGCATTAGCTGTGATAACAGGAGGTTGAGATTCCATGGTGGTGTAGGAAACCTGACTGGTGGCCTGATATGGAAAGACCCTTTCAGAAAGGCTTTACAATGCCTATGAGCCATAATAGGCGCCCCATTTTCTCCCACATGAAAGTTTGAAATAGCAGCCAACTGAACCCTCAAAGTGGCAGGAGAAGCTCCTTGGTGAAATAGTACGGATAGAAATGGGGCTATTAAGGGATCCAAATGTTGCGTAGTTGCCCAGTGTACAAAACGCTTCCACTTACTAGTGTAAATTTTTATAGTGGAAGCTTTATGAGAAGCCATCAGAATATTTTGAACTGCAGGAGAAAGAAGATCAGACCTGGCTAAGAAGGGAAGCGGAGCAGCCAAGCTGCTAGTCTGATGGATAGGAGCGACGGGTGAGGAGCCCCTGACGAGTGGGTCAGTAGATCCGGCTCCGGGTCCAGGATCCAGGGTTCCCGTATTTGGTGTGCTTGAAGAAAGGTAAACCAAATTTGACGAGGCCAGAATGGGGCAATGAGGATTATTGTCCTCTCCAGGTTGTTGGCTTTCTGTAGAAATTTTGGAATCAGAGGTATAGGAGGGAAGGCGTACAGGAGACCCGGGGGCCAATCGTGAATCAGAGCGTCCCTGGGGACTTCCCCTGGAGGGGGTAACAGGGCAAAGTAGCTTCTGCATTTGGCGTTCATTGGAGACGCAAACAGATCGCAGCAAGGCTGGCCCCACTTGCGAAATATCATGTCCACAATTTTTCGTTTGAGGGACCACTCGTGAGGTAACAGGATGGCTCTGCTCAACCTGTCTGCTATGACGTTGGATAACCCCGGGATGTGCATTGCTATCAGAAAGTGACCCGTGGACTCTGCCCATTGCCAAATTCTCATGGCCTCTCTGCATAATTGATAAGATTTGGTTCCTCCTTGTTTGTTTATGTACCAGACTACGGACATGTTGTCCGTCTGAACTGCAATGGTCCCTAGAGGTAGGAGGGGAGAAAAGTGTTGCAACGCTAGAAACACTGCCCTAATCTCCAGAACATTGATGTGCAGATTGTACTCTAGATTGGTCCATTCTCCTTGGACTGTCTGTCCCTGAAAGATGCCCCCCCACCCTATCAGGGAAGCGTCCGTGGTCACCGTAGCTGTCGGAGTGGGTAGCACAAATGGTCGGCCGCGGGAGAGATTGCAACTCTGAAGCCACCAAGACAGGTGCGATTTGCAGATGTTCGTGATGTGAATTTCGCGTGTCAGAGGTAACTGTTGGAACGACCATTGTGCAAATAGCAGCCATTGAAGGACTCTCATGTGCAGTCTTCCCAAGGGTATCGCAATGAGGGAAGCTGCCATGAGACCCAAAACTTTCAGAGCCAGTTTTGCCGGGGATTTTTTGGACAACAGGAGAAGAGATATGTGATTTTGTAGAGAGGCTATTCTTTCTGGAGGAAGCCTTAGAATCAAGCAACGAGTATCTAATTCTGCTCCTATGAATGAGATGTGCTGTGATGGCTGTAATACAGATTTTTCGAAATTTACGGAAATTCCGAGATGAACACAGAGTTCGTGTGTAATCCCTGGCCTGAATCAGTCGACGCTCGGTGGTGGCAGTAAGGAGCCAGTCGTCCAGATACGGAAACACCTGGAATCCCAGGCGTCTCAAGTGAGACGCTACCACTGCCATACATTTGGTGAAGACCCTGGGGGCTGAGGTCAGACCAAAGGGCAGGGCTCGAAATTTAAAGTGACTGGCTCCTAGCTGGAAGCGCAAGTGATCCCTGGACGCTCTGGCCATTTTGATATGGTAGTACGCGTCCTTGAGATCTATTGAGCACATCCAATCGTCCTTCTGTAAGAATGGAAGGATCGATTGAAGCGTGACCATCCGGAACTTTTCTTTCTTGACGAAAGTATTGAGCTTGCTTAGGTCCAGAATTGGCCTCCAGTCCCCGTCCAGAATTGGCCTCCAGTCCCCTGTCTTTTTTGGAACTAAAAAGAACCCTGAGTAAGTTCCGAATCCTCTTTGGTCCGTCGGGACTGGTTGGATGACTTTTTTTCTAGCAGCTTTGAAATTTCTATAGCTGCAGGACCTCGCAGATGGGGCGGTACATCTGGGAGTCTCTTCTGCGGAAATGGGGGAAATAGAAATGGAATTATGTAACCTCTGGTAACAATGCCTTTTACCCATTTGTCTGAAGTAAGACTTTGCCAGGCCTGAGGGTAAAAAGCTAAGCGACCCCCGACTGCCTCCAGAGCAGGACAGTCGGGCCTCCTCTCAGGAGTGCTGGAAAGGCTTCCCAGGGAGTGTATCCCTGTCACCTTGGTTTTGCGAACCCCCTCTGCCGCCAGGGCGGCGTCTTCCACCTCTGCCCCCCCCCCCTCTGCCTCTGGAGGGGGCATCACCCTGTGTGCCTGGGAAAGAGCCTTGGGGTTTTCGAAACCACATCTTTCCACCTCGTTGCCCTTTGGGGTACGGTCTGGATGGGGTGGAAAAATGGACTCCGACAGCAGACAGAGTATTTCCCTCTTGCTCACACCGGGTAAGGGTCTCCTTTACTTTGGGGCCAAAGAGAGTGGCACCGTCAAATGGGGTGTTAGTAAAGGAAGACTTGAAGGCTTCCGCAAAGGAACATAAGCGCATCCAGGACTGCCTACGAAGGGCAATCGCTGAAGCCGCAGCCCTACTCGACCCTTCGGCTGCATATGAAATGAGCCTCATGGACGAGTTCACAATTGATGCAAGGGTATTGAGTTGTGCTGTAATTTTTTCTGAGACAGCAGCATCTGTAGTACCCTGGAGGGCATCTCCCAACTCTTTGATTAGATCACTCTGTAAACGTGTGAAGTGCGTCAAACAGTTCAGCAATCGCATGGAAAAAGCCGCTGAACTAAAAATGCGCTTCCCATACCTGTCCATAGTCCTAGAATCTCTGTTAGGCGGATGGACAGATGAGGAAGATTCAGACATTTCCTTTTTAGTGGCAGCTGCCACCACCATAGCGTCCACTGGAACTCCTTTTGTGAGATATGCCTTGTCTTGAGGGGCCGTAATATATTTATTGGGCTTCCTAGGGACTGGCTCCACCGTGTCAGGTGTCTCCCACGCCCTTCGAGCAATCAATTCCATCAACTCATCGAAGGGCGGAGTGACCCAGGAGGAAGAAGGGCGAGCACCGAATGCCTTCAGCAAGACTGACTCATCCTCAGAAGGGGGTAGGGCTTGCCAATCACCTCTCTGCTTCAGGATCTCCAGGATGTCTGAAAAGGAGACATCCTCTGAGGGTGACTTCGGGGACCCTTCTGACTCATCTAAGTCAGTGTCCGATGTTAAGGATTCTTGTGGAGAATCCAAGTGTCTCCTCTTACACAACCTTTGCCTCGGAACTTCCTCGGGGGGGGGGCATCCGAAGAAGCCTCCGAGGAAGAGGGGGCTCCCTCTGGGAGTGGCTGAGACACCGGTGCTCGACGCTTTGAAGTAGCCGTGGGTGCAGAGGAAGATAACGGGCCTTTATGGGAAAGGGAAGCTGTCTCTGCTGAAGTGGTTGTCTGCGTCGACAACACCTTCCTCATGAGGTCGAAGACCACCGGGTCCCGAGTCGAAGAATCCCTCGGTTCCAAAGAAAGCGGAGGGATCCCTGAGACGGGGACAGAGGGCATCGACCCCGAGGACGGAGCAGAGTCAATCCGTGCCGAGGCACCGAGAGGGAGAGTCGGAACCGAAACATCGGTCCGACTCTCGGTCCCCGAACCAAGGATAGATAGTCGGCTCCGCGATTCCGGTAATGGATCCGTCGGAGTCGAGGTGAACAGTGCCGACCGAGAAAAAGACGGCTCCGGCACCGAGGGCTCCACGATCATCAGATCTGCCTCTCCCGGCTCCGAAGGCTGAATAGGCCTCGGAGGAGGAACAGATGGAGATAAGGGAAGGCCTTCGAGTCTCGACACCAACTGGGAAGAGACTGAGATGAGTTTGGACAAGGCCGTATTCTCCATTAACTTCTGCACCACACGGTCTACATTGGTGTCAGAGAGGGGTCTAGAAGAACGCGTCGAAGGAATCGAAGACGGAGCCGACCTCAAAAGCACAGGAGGTGGAAGCTCCGTCACCAGTTCCAAGACTCGAGACAGAAGTTCGACACTCGGCCCAGAGGTCTGTGGAACCGGAGAGCGAACTTTAAATGAAGAGCTCGGAGCCGATGACATGGGCTCCGACGTCTTCGATTCCTTCGAGGATTTAGATGTCTGGTCCGATGCATCAAGAGCCTCTTGAAAAGCAGGTTTCAAAAGGCCTCTGTCCATGAGTTTCCTGCGCCTATCTGTCATGACCCTTCCACTGAAAGAATGACAAATGGAGCAGTCTTCTTGCAGATGGAGAGGGCCAAGACAGTAGACGCAGGAACTATGGTTGTCTGTGACAGACATTTTCTGTCCACATTGGCACCGTTTGAAGCCTGACTTAGCTTTCTCAGACATAATAATAATAAAATAACAGTCAATCCAGTAAGATTATACAAAGTCTACACAGTCTTGTAACAGCCAACAATAATGTCAAAAGCCAGATAAAGATTAGTCAAATCCAGTAATTTGTCAAATCCAGTAATTTAGAAGTTAGTGGGTGGGGTAGGCCCCGAGGGAACTAACTAATTATATATATATATATATATATATATATATATATATACGTATAAGAGAGAAACCCTCGATTCACTAGACACACACACACACACACACACACACACACACACACACACACACACAAGCTTAAAGGTGAAAACGAGGAAAAAAATTATCTAAGAATCTTACACAAAAAAGCAATCTTATCTGCCAGGTGGTCTGAGCTCATCAAAAATGATGCGAAGGTTGCCGCGGCAAACTAGATCTGAGGTAAAGGCAGAGGGGAATTGTGGGAGACAGGTTGGTCTCGAGCTTCTTCTCGATGCAGAGCTTTGCCAAGCGACCGACTCGGAGCCGAGGATCGGCTCCGAACCCATGTGTAAGAACAAACGGCGAGATTGAACACTCTCACATTGCTTATTTTGTCATAAATGATAATGCTACACCAAGTTGTTTACAAAACGTGTATTTTATTATACCTGACAATTCCTATTTGGGAAGTTCAAATCTGTACATGTGAAAACATCACCACTTCCAATTACAGTTAAGCACCATTACAAAAACTAAGCTGGTGTTCCACCTAATGCTTTTGAAGCCCTATACAATCCTAATAAATCTATGTTTTATGGGTTTACTATCAAAACGTAGAGTACAGGTTCGACGAACACGGGAATGTCGAAAGTCGTTAGGCTGCTTCCCGTGTTGACTACCTGCACTACTGTGAGTGGTCAGTACAGCGAATGGCACAGTGCATTTGCACATGTGTAGTTGATGTTTCAACTAGAGATCACGCTACAGTGGGGCTCGGGAAATTACCTTTTTCCTCACTGTAGTGCAATCTCAGAGTTGGAATATATAATTTGCAAGGGGAGGGCACAACCCCCCCCCCTACAAAAATGTTACATCACGTGATTTGCAGTAATGAACTGCAAACACAATGTCGAAACTGCAAATGCGATCTTTTCGATACATGCAGTTCGACATTCCGACCAAATTCATATGCAGGAAGTGATTTTACGATGGTGATATTTTGAACAGATTACGTTGTGCCATTCGAACATTGGACAGCAAATCATTTTATGCAATGTGCAGAGATTTGCTTTACCTTTGAAATTTAATGGAATCTAATAAGTCACTGTATTTTTCCTGCTACACATTGGTATAGCATTAATCCCAGTTTCAGCTTCTCTATTAAGAAATACAGCCAACTTCAGTCCAAACCTGTGAGTGAATGCCAATAGTCACATATAACGCAAAAGTCGCTTCACTCAGTCTTAACCATAATTCTGACCTGATGTAGTGACCCAAAGAGTGCAACAAAAGCTACCAACAGTGCTTTGGTGCAGCCCAGAACATATACCATGAAGGTACTAACACAGAAGGAAGATGATGCTTCTAATTCCAAGTAAGAAAACCTCACCATTTTTAGTCTCTCATCCAACATATAAAGCTCTGGCAGCTTCTCCTTATGCCCAAAGCGCCTCCATTCCCTACATCACTGTGGTAACTCTGTACTGTATGCTACCTAATTAGCAGCGTCTTTTCTCTTTATGCCCCCCAAAGATATTTAAACAGTAACCCCAAAATGTAGCTTTACTGGTGACTCACTGGTATACTAGAAGAATGCCCCCACCCCACTGGTTTCTTAAAATCCACTCTTTGCAATACATACCCCCCAGCTTTCTGCTGGCTTTTACTACTGCTCATTTGTAAACATCAGCTGCTACATATCTACCTACAAAACTAGTTACCATAGGTAACTCAAGACCCATTCACTCAGGACTACCACATCACTCTCCATATTATCAGAAAACAAGATATTCCTTTCCAAACCCAGAGAAGCATCTAGCACAATTTTAAGTACCACCAGTCCCATCTGGGAACCCTCAAATTCTATAGCTTACTGGCTTTTTGTTGACAGCTATACAATTACAATCCTCTGCTTCAGAACAAGCTGACGTTTCCCAATCCACACCACTATTACGGGCCTTAGAGATGTATCTTTTCATTTATAAACCTTCTGTAAGGTAGGTGTCAAAGGCCATACTGGTATCTTAACTCACTTCATCAACAGGACCAGGTTCCCCCTCTACCCATTGTGGTAGCAAACAAGTCAAAGAAGTGGATTAAGCTGAATCATGAACCCTTTACTGAATGAGGCCATGGTGTGAGCCTGTTGTCAGGAGTTCCATCAGCTTGCTACAAACATATCCACAACGTTTCTTGAAAAGGAAGCGAGACAAACAAGCGTGCAGTTACCTGTTTCCTTCCTATATCCAACTCTTGGCAAGGGAAACAACTCTCCAGCCTCGTAGTACTACATGATTTCTTATGAAAGCCTATAAATAAGAATGCATTTGTATAACATTTTGTTATAGACAATGGAGCAGATATCGGGAATGCCAAAGGCTCCCTTTCAATTATACAATTACTGTGTATAATTTACTGTAAAACAACCTTGTAAAGAAAGCCTGTAAAGGTTTCTTGTGCTCAAGGATTCAAAAACAAAAAACAAAACACTTCTTAAAAGGTGACCCATTTTAAATGGCCAAATAAACAGCAGTCCTACAGCTGCAATCTTCACAGCAAGGAAATACCTTCCAAAGTAAAACAGCTAAACCTCAAGTGGTATTAAAAAGACTGCAACATTTACACTACAAAGAATTTACTAGAAGTCTCTCTCTTTTGGTAACATAGCTTATCCTTCTGTTCTCGCTCAAAGCTTGATGATGACACTGCATGGTAACACACTTTACATGAAGGTTTTTAATGGGGAGGGGGACTTTTACAGTGATTTGTTTTTGGTTTGTTTTTGAGAAGTACCTTGTAGCCACCCTGTTAAGAGTCATAGCTAACATCTACAATTATTCACAAAGTGTAAGACACCATACTATATTACATGCAATATTAAAAACTGCAACATATGATCAACACTACACACAGTTTATTCTAGAAAAAACAAATATGCTGCTTATCGCCACTTCTTTGTGTGACTCATGCTCAAAAAGCTTACAGAACACCATCCGGCAGTAGCTTGCTCAGCACTGTTATGTAGTCATAGCAACGTTGGCAGTAAACACGGCAAAAAAAAACCACACAACCTTGTACAAACTTTTTTTCAGTTCAGCAATTACTATGAAACTATACTCTAAATCACTGAATAGATTCTGGTAATATATCTTTTAGAAACTAGTTACCAAATAACTGCAAAAATATTTTGTACATCTGTGACAAAAATTCTTTAAATGCCCTTTCCCTTCTACCTCAAATTCCAGACATTAGCATCATTTTAAATTACATCAGTGGACCAAACAGGTAACACATACCTTTGATGACCAAAGATTGGAATCTGTGGCTCTAGTCAAACAGCGAGTTCTGGAATTCAGTTTCCAATCCTGACACTGTACTACAACATAACAGGTGTGGGAGGGGGGGCACTTATGAGTGCACAATCCTTCAAATGGGATGCTAAACCAAGGCTGCCTCTGCCTGACTTAGTGGCAGCACTAGTGGATACAAAATATATGAAAAGATTAAGTACATTTTGTTGTTGCCTTGTGGTGCAGCGGTAGCATTGTCGCCTCACAGCAAGAGGTTCTCCCGTTCGATTCTCGGCTGGAGCACCTTGTGTGTGGAGTCTGCATGTCCTCCCCACGGTCGAGTGGCGTTTTAAAGACATGCGTGAATGGGCGTGCCTTCGTTGAAGGTTGGGCGCCAAGCTGGCACCTCAGCACCTTAAAAATCTACTGCCAATCATTAGCAGACCGGAGTTCCGCTGTGACAACCCCTAACTGGGAAAAGCCGAAAGAAGAAGTATGAACACCTCCTAGTGTTACTAACCCAGGCAACAAAATGAAAATAAAATAGATAAAATAACCACATTTTCATGTGGTAATTTTGTAGAAGTATTTTATTCTAAACAAAGGTGACTATTTTTACGTATTGTCAGAGGGAAAAAAACATGGCACCCTGATGACAAGTATCTCTTGCTAATTTTTTATTTATTTTTTTACAGAATGCATCCAATCTAAACTCGTTTTTTTTCCTGAATGTCCTTTACCAGTGGCTGTATAGCCCTTAGTTTTCCAGTCTACTTTTTTTTTGGGGGGGGGGCTGCTGCCCCCCCTGCTACCCACCCTCACCTGCAACCCATCAAGCTTCCTCGACCACACTTGAACCCATTTGTTCCCCAGGGGTGTGGAATTTCCCGATCTGCTAGGATGAGAACCTTCAGATAGTTGATCATTATACCAGACACGGGGGGTGGGGGGTTTGTTCCCCTGACCATATCTCAACAATGCGAGAATGTGCATGCAAAACCCTAACCTGACATTGGGTGGGGCAGGTGGAGTAAGAAACTTGCTACCCGCATCACTGCAAGGGCTCAATGCCCTTCTCAGAGGCTACCACCAGGCTAGGACTTGAGCCAAAAGCTCACCCCAGGATGTCCACTGTAACACCACCCTTCCTCTAAGGGAATGTGGTCATGTGTATTCTGCCTCCACGTGCTTATTCTACTTTGCCAGCATTGTCATGTGATCAAGCTAATCGAACTCTGGTATAAAGCTTTGAGTACGGCTCACATTACTCATGTGCCATTGCAAGTAGTCTTCATGCCTACATCTGTACTAACCATACTATCCCTGGATCAGCTGGCATGTGAAGGCTGGGGTCCGCACCCCAGTGAGGACCTGCATTACAATGCCACTACTTATAGGTGGTGGCAGAAAGATAGTTATCCTGGCAGGTGGGCATTTTACATCTTCATTCCTCCCCTCGGTATTGGCAGGATGTCCTCCTCACAAACAAGGGCCTAGTCTTGTGTGTGTGTGCTTAAAAACTAAAAACATCAAATGTGAGCTACAGAATGTTGCTCTTGTTGCTGGCTAGAGGCAACCACCCATAGTTTTCAGGCCACTGACAACCCAACCGAAAACAGCAACGATCATGACTTATTCCTTGCTACTACACTACATGGACTCCATACAAAGTGACAGTGGCACAAATAGCCATCCGACATTCTCAGATCCACCTCTAGAATGGCTACTCATCCCATCCCTTTATGGCAGGGTCTACTAAGCCAAGTGAGGGCTTTAGTTCTGTCATAATAAGAAGGCTAAACTCTCAAGTTTGGAAACAGCAGCAATGACATTATGCAAAAGCACAAAATGCTAACTGTTTCTATAAAGTAAGCACTTTTGTTACTAAAGCTGCCTGAGTAAAGAACTGTCATCAGCTAACCTTACAAATGGTGCAGAAGGTATTACCTCAGAAAACTTTCCAATAACAGAGTTGTGTTTGGAGATGGCCTGTTTTGTTTACAGGCAAAGGATACTCTGACAAAATGTCTGCAGCAGCCTTTCAGCTTTCCAAACCACAACCTTCGGTGCGAAAGAGAAAGCAGCACTGTTTCTGCAGCACACATTTGAAAAATGCCCTAGTAATAAAGTATTTCCAAAGCTAAACAAACAGTCTGACTGCACTCCTTTACCATCTGTCTGCACTAAATTAAAGTTTCCTTTAACAAAGTAGTCAGATATTAGTCACGCATCTTGACTCCCCTTAAATGCCTCCACTGGGCTGCCCTTTCACCTTCTGCAGCATCTCCTACATTTCTACAATCAAACTTTACTAACAAAGCAAATGGGGAGAGCCAGCCTGTGAAATATCTGTGGTTCTAGCTAGTAAGACTAAGTTACAGCTACAAAGCACATTTTCCATTTTTGACCATCCTCACCTTTCCCTGATGCCTCTTTGAAATCTCAGCTGCTGTGATAACACACATCACTATGACTCTTGCCCTTAGATTTAACCTTGCTACTCCCCAAATGTAATAATTTTCTTCAAAGTTAGACATGTCAAGTATCTGAAGACTACTTTCCTGAAATATAAGAAAACGCTCCTTCTTTCAGATCCTATGCTTTAAACTTCAAAGTTCAGATGAAGAGGTAGGACCACAGCAAGAGCACACTTGGCAAATAGTTTAAGCTTGGAACAGAAACAGGATAAAATCTAATCAGTAAAAGTCACATTAAACAGATTTATTTCATTCAATTACTTCTTCCCAATCCATTAACCTCCTGCTCTGGAAGCCCATACTGCTTCTTTCTTCTAGGGACAGGACAAAGTTATACTTCGCTCCTATGTTAGGGGACAACAGCTTCTGCAGAAACAGTTATGTCAACTGGATAAACTCACTAGGCTAAGTACCTCTTTTTTTAGGCAAGTCGAGCATACTGTCTTAGGTGACTAGTTCAAAAACTCATTGACAGCTCACAGCCTTCATTCGCAGAGTTAAACTAATCATAAAATCTGCCTTCAAAGTATTCAGAGGTCATCCACTTCTTATGGAGCCCCACCACATGAGGTATCAGGATTTTAAGTGATAAAGTTTAAAAATGAGTCCATTTCAAAACAGGCATGTATCAACATGTCAGAAACTGCAGTGCAGACCACTACCTCTGTAGCTCGGAATGAATTCTAGCTCACACTGCCCAGTGTCAATAACTCGAACAACTGAATAACTGTCTTTCGGCTTTTCCCAGTTAGGGGTCACCACAGCGGAACTCTAGTCCGCTAATGATTGGCAGTACATTTTTACGTGCTGGCTTGCCGGGCCTAATGCACAACCTTCAGCGAAGGAAGACCCATTCACACATGTCGACACACAGAAGACACTCTGAGAATCGAACGTGCAACATCTAACTGTGAGGCGACGATGCTACCGCAGCACCACCACCGCAAATACATTAGGAAAACACTGGTCTGAAAGACAAATGCACTTTCCTTTTTATGTCTATGCTGACTCCTGCAATCTTAAGTTCTTTCTGTTCTAGGTCTCTTGATGCAAAGCTTTCCCTTACAGAAAAACATCCACATCCACATTTACCTTGCAGCTTGGTGTATCCCAGTCCATTAACTTGTCCGCCTGACAGTCTTATCATTTAACAAGACCCAGGCGAATCAGCAAACATATGTTAGATATGAATCCATTATCAATAATAGCCAACTGAATTTAAACATGTAAAAGGTAAAACATAAGAAAACGCAAGCAGTAAAAAGCAGCAAGCCACGTGTACAAATTCAGCCTACTGCCCTGTCTGTCAGAGTTTACAAGTTTTAATGCAGTACCTCTGTTCCATTTCTCCATTACCTAGAAATGACAATACAGCTGCAAAACTGTAACTAGGTCATCTGGCTCTTCCCCAGCCTGGCACTCCAGTCAACCCAAAGGTCAGAAAATAAAAGTCTGTAAAGTTGACAAATGAACCAAGCGCCTTGCTGCAGTTAGCAATTTACTAACATGCTGAGCTCCTAAGTAAGCGTATGAATGTAGTATTAACATTCATTTAGGAAGGTGCAGTATCTTTCAATCTCAGCTAACTAAATAAAAGTCAGTACTGTACTGTACTCGCAACCCCATCAGCAACCATCGATAGTGTCCCTTAACAGTTTGCTCCCACAGAAGTTGTACTGTTAGTTCCACCCTAGCTACATAACTGGCTGCTATATATATATTTTTTTCACGTTTCTTCTTCCATACCTGTGCTACACTGCTATCGTCTTAAGTTATAGAAAGGAATTGACCACTGCCTTACATTCTTCTTTGCTAATGCTATAAATATGCATGCACACAGAAAATATGCAAAGGGAAAGAGAAGCAAATAAACTCTTTAGAGATACTCTAAAAGAACTACTATTCTGCTAGCATTCCTGTTTAAATGTGTATCTGGTCATATTCTTCCAGTGGGCATGTCTGTACAAGACAATTCCGTCATTTTACAGCTAGCAGTAAACGCTAATTTTAATATGTTATATATTCACATTTATTTATATTTGCATTTATTATTATTACTATCATTATTTCTACCATTTTTCTTTTTAAACATACACATATACATGTAATTCGCTTCTTTACCTACCCATTCCCCCTCTCTTCCCCCCCCCCTTTTTTTAACACACATACACAGTTATGCACATATGCACTTTTCTTTTCATATGGATGTGTTTTTTACATGTTATTCATATGGTATGTCTTTATATGGATATTTTTAATGCATTTTAGAATATATATGGTAGAACTTATATTGTTTATACAGTCTATGAATATATTAGAGAATATATAACAAAGTTTTTATAAATATTTTATAAATATTGATATATATATATATATATATATATATATATATATTTTTTTGATTTTATATTTTTATTGGATTTGTGAGGAATATAAATAGACTGTAATACATATGACTTATTCAATGAATGTTATTCATGTGATTGTTTTAGCAAATTCTATTGGGTACTTTGAATAAGACGTGTAGGATTGGCTGTTCTCAAGTATAAAATCAGAGCCAGTACTGTTGTTTATATTGAAGTCTGAAGAAGCGTTCTGGGTAACGCGAAAGCGCTCACTGTTCTAAGCAATAAAGGAGATTTACTTTACCTCTTGTATTTAGTTTCTGGTTGGCTTCGATTGTCCTGGAGTATTACCTCTATTTTTTTGGACTTTATTCTTGTATTTTGAGGTGATACCTTACCCTGTTGGTGTTTGTTTTATCAAGTATTTGCATTTTTTCTTTACCATCGGGGACATGACAGAAGGAACCAGAGCTGCACTTGAGGAGAGTGCAGATTTTGCAACATCTGAATTTACTAAACTTATTTCTGTAAGTAGTAATCCCTTATTGAAACTATCATATATGGAAATGGCTAAAGCAGCCATGAAAGAAACAGATGCTGGTTTACATATAGACACTTTACAGTTAATGAAGAAGTTGGAAGATACTTTGAATAGAGTGAAAAATATACAGTGGCAGAAGAAGCACATGGAAGCTTGCATTCAGTTTAAAATAGTTCCCAGAGGGCTACGTATATTGAAAATGCCCACCTTTGGCTCTACTTATCCGAGTTTACTTTCAAGGTGGCAGCAACTTAACTTAGAAACCAGCTTTGGTTATATGAGACTTTTGATTGAACAATACTCTACACTAGAACTAGAGCTACAAAAGGAGATACAGTCGATAGAGCATACACTTGCCAGAGTCCTCTCTGATCTACAAAAACGTGATTTTTATTTAGAGATAACTGCCACTTTACAGTCACTGGATCACAGACTTCTTTTAGCAAAGAAAAAGAAAATGGAAAGGGATTGCTCAGATTTTTCAAAAGGAAATGTCTTCTCTTGGCCCAGGCAGCCGTTTAGGAACATCAACAATGCAACACCTCGCCCCAGAGAGACATTTCCATCTGCGAGTACCACAACAACGGCCCCCTCTACTTCCTGTATGCCGCCCGTACATCCTGCTAGTGCAAGTGCTGAGAACTCAGCTACAACTGTTTTTGGAGTCAATGCGAGTGTTACAACAACGTCTCTTTCTGTTTCCTGCATACAGCCCGTAAATTATGCTGATGCTAGCGCTGATAATTCGGCTACAACTGCTCTTAGAGCCAACGTTATTAACGCAGAGTGCCTGGCTCATTCAGAAGCAGCTTCAGCTGTTTCAGCGATTTACAGAGCATTTACCTAATGCTACAGATACACGTACAGTCCCTTTATTCAGCGAGCAAGTGGTACGGAGAAAAACCACTGTAGCTGAAGTGACAAATGAAGACTTACATTCTAATGAAGCATCACACCTTGTTTTTCCGCTCCCTTTTCGAGTGGAACAGAGACAGTCATGGAGCCCACATCAATCGACCAGAAAGAGGAAGAATTCAGGAGAACCCCCCGAGTTCCAGAGGAAGACGCTGAAGCCCATAACAAGGACTTAGTGGTAAATCTCTCTAAGTACAAACTGACTGACTTTGAAAGAAAGTTATTGAATAAAGGCTTATCCTTTATTCCATCTCAAGATGTGGATGTTAGTGAGTTTGCAGTGGACATTAAATGCTTCACTAGAAATGTGGCGTTGAGTATGTTTTTTAAAAATGATAATGTTGCAAATGTTGAGAGTGCTGAGTTTAATATGTATAAGAAACCTTCTGTTTTTATTCCCAATATGCATCCTTTGTTAGAGACCTTTGAGAAGGCATGTTCTAATGATTTACTTAAATATTTTGAAAGTAAAGATAAGAGACCTGATTTTTATAATTTATCTAAAGGTGAGTGGGAAGCCCTGTTTGCTTTACAACGCAACAACAGTATTACAATAAGGCCAGCCGATAAAGGTGGTGCTATAGTACTTTTAGATGGTGCTTTTTACAATGACAATATGTATACAATGCTATCTGATGGATCTACGTATAAGAAAATAGATAGAGTGAATTTAAATAAGTTAATTAGTTCAGTGCATGCTGATCTATATGATATGCTCATATGTGGAATAATTGATGAGAATTTGTATAAGTATTTTTTGATTGAAGATCCAGTTGTACCTGTTATTAGAGGTCTGCCAAAGATACACAAGACCATGATTAACCCCCCACTTAGACCCATAGTGTCAGGACGGTGGATGACTGAAACCATCTCTATTTTCTTAGAGAAAACACTTAGACCTATGGTAGATTCCACTAGCTCTGTTCTACGAGACACTAAACAACTTCTAGAGACTCTGTCAATTCAGAATGGTAATATAGGTGTTATACAACCTGCTATACTTGTAACGTTAGATGCAGCCTCCCTCTTTACCTGTATTCAATGACATAGGAATAGATTATTTAAGGTTGTTCCTAATGAGGAAAGGGATGAATAATTCTGAAATTATAAGGGCTACTATGTTATTGGATATTGTCCTGAGTAATAATGTTTTCTCTTTAAAGATGAGTATTTTTTGCAAACTCAAGGTGTGGCAATGGGAACATCTTGCGCCAACTCATATGCCAACCTAGTGATGGCATATTGGGAGGTCACCTATATATTAGAGCACATCAATTATTCGAGACACATAACATATTACAGACGCTTTGTAGATGACATTCTTTTTATTTGGGAAGGAGATGTTGATACCTTTAATGATTTTATGACATATATTAATGGGACTACCACCTTCTTAAGGTTCACTAGTACAACTTCAGTTTCTCAGATAGATTTTTTGGATGTTACACTTAGGTTAGATGGAGGATATTTAACATCTGATATATTTAGGAAACCTTGTAGACGTAATGCTATTTTGCATAGGACCAGTATGCATCCACCACATATTCATAAAAATATAGTTAAGAATCAGATCACACGTTTTTCACGCATTATTAGTGAGGATGATACATTACTACAAGCGGTTGATACCATGCACTATGAATTCGTAGAAAGAGGATACTTAGACAAAGATTTATTACCTTTACAACAGACCAGAAGTGGGCGTACTGTACCAGCCATTATTAAAGATAGTAATATAACACATAAGCAAACTTTTAGATCTAAAGATATGAGAAAGAGGCTTTTGATTCCATATACCAATGTTAATAGCTCAGTTGTGGACATAATAAATAAGAATTGGAACATTTTGCTTTTAGATGACAGTATTAAGGGACTAGTGGGTGATAGACCTGCTATTAGTTACAGGAAAGTACAGTTTTGTACCTACCATAAATGTAGATGTCCGAACTGGATAGCATCTGCAGTCATAACAAATGGGTTGTCCTGTCGTCAGGCAGCCCTTCGGTCGTCCGGATTCCAAAGTTTGGGTCCGGCTTCGGCTGATGTCGCACTTCACCCGACGTCATCTCTGCTGGTCTTCGGGTATAAAGGCATCAGCCAACGCCATTTTCCTCCGTGTTTCTTGCCCCAGATGCCAGTTGCCCTCTTGGAAGGCGAAATTTTGGATAAATGCCAATGTTTCCAAAAAGGTAGAAGGCAAACACAAAAAATAAGCATGCATGTACATATATACAAACAAATACACCATAAGAGACTCCCCCCCCCCCCCCAGCTAGCTATTAGGAGGGTAAATACCCTAGGAGTACCACAGAGGGGAAGGAGGGAGGGTAATCCTGACTGCAGATGCTATCCAGTTCGGACATCTACATTTATGGTAGGTACAAAACTGTACTATGTCCTTCATGGATGCATCTGCAGTCATAACAAATGGGTAGAATACCATAGCCAAACTAGGGGAGGAGGAATAAAAATTACGGTGTAGTTAGGATCCCTTGCAGTACAGCAGTGGCAAACCCTGCTCGGGATCTAGAATATAGAGGTAAATTATAATGCTTGGCAAATGTATGCACGGAGGTCCAAGTAGCCGCCTCAATAATGTCCTTGGTTGCCACTCCTCGTAAGAAAGCTGTGGTAGTGGCTGTAGCCCTTGTAGAATGAGGTCTTATGTTCTGTGGAATTGGTTTTCCATGGTAGGAGTAACAGAATCTTAGGCAATTTCCTATCCATTTGGAGATTGTCTGTTTGGAAATTGCTTTTCCTTCCCTTCCTGTTGCATAGGCTACAAAAAGCTGGTTACTTTTGGTTCTGTCCAGGTAGTAGCGTAACTGTCTATGTACATCCAAGGTATGCAGCATTCTTTCACCTCTGTTTTGCGGATTGGGAAAGAAGGTAGGTAGGTGGATTGCCTGGTTTAAAGACACTCTGGATACCACCTTAGGCATAAATGTAGGATTAGTTCTCATGGACACCCTATCTTGATGGAAGATTAGGAAGGGTTGCACTGCCATTAAGGCCTGTAGTTCCGAAACCCTCCTTGCTGAAGTAATAGCCAGTAGGAAAGCAGTTTTCCATGACAGGTGTTGTAGATCTGCTGTTGCTGCTGGTTCAAACGGAGGGAGTGTCAACTTTTCTAGTACAAAGTTCAAGTCCCATGCTGGTAATGGTGGTTTTCTAGGAGGTTTTACATTCTTGATCCCTCTGAGGAACTGCCTGAGTAGAGGATGTGAAAAGACAGGAGGATCAAAGCTGTATTCTGCTGAAATAGCTGATGCATGTATCTTGATGGAGGAATAGGACAGGCCTGTATGTAGAAGCTCTGCCAAGTACTCCAGAATGTTAGCAATATCTATGTTCGACACATCGTTTCCTCTTTCAGTACTCCAAATGACGAACCTTTTCCATTTTCCTGCATAGTTCCTTCTTGTTGAAGGTCTGCGGGCTTCAAGGATAATGTCTTTAACCCTTTGGGAAAGGTCTGGGTTAGTTGCTGCTATGTGATGTTCCAGGCAGTCAGTTGCAAGGTTTTTAGGTTTGGATGTATGATGTTGTAGTTGTTCTGAGTTAACATCAGAGGCATCAGGGGTATTGACCACATTTTCTCCCGAGACATGCTCCTCAGCAATGGGTACCAGTGTTGTCTTGGCCAGTTCGGAGCTATCAGGATTATCCTTGGACGTTCCTCTTTGATTTTCAGTAGTACCTTGTACATCAAGGGAAAAGGTGGAAATGCATATGCTGTCAGGCCTTTCCAGCTGAAGGATAGAGAGTCCACCTTCCATGCAAGTGGGTGGAATGTCCTTGTGCAGAATTTTTTGAGCTGGTGATTGAGTGGGGAAGCGAATAGATCTATTTGTGGCATTCGCCATTTCTTTGTGATGGCCTTGATGTCCGGGTGTAGCATCCATTCGTGAGCATCCGAGGTGGTTCTGCTTAAAATGTCTGCTAGGGTGTTCTCTTTTCCCGGTACAAATATTGCCTGTAACTGGATGTTGTAGCTGAGAGCCAGATTCCAAAGGTCCAAAGTCATTCTGCATAGGGGGTATGAATGAGTGCCTCCCTGTTTGTTGATGTACCACATGACTGTGGTGTTGTCTGTCCTTATCATCAAATGGCCTTCTTTGAGGAATGGTCTGAATTTGGATTGCCAGTTTTACTGCCAGCATTTCGTTTTGGTTTATGTGCAGGTGCAGCTGGTCCTGAGTCCACAGTCCTTGTACGCATTTGTCCAGCATGTGCGCCCCCCATCCTAGGTCTGAGGCGTCCGTTGTGATGGTTTGGCTTGCTCGAAAGTTGTGGAAGGGTAAGCCTGGGTTTGACTGGCATGCTTGAGCCCACCATAGGAACTCCTGTTTTAGGCATGGGATTAGTGGTATTTCTGTTTCTAAGCTGTGCCTGTGTTGAGACCATAAATTCTTTAGGTACCACTGTAACTTTCTCATATGCAGTCTGGCATGTGGGACCAAGATTATGCATGATGCCATGAAGCCCAAGGCCTGCAGAACTTTTCTTGCTGTTAGTTTGTTCTGCTTTGTTAATGCCAAGAAGTAAAGAGGGAGCTCTTTTGTTTTTCTGCAGTTAGGAATGCCATTTGTTTTACTGTGTCCAATTCCGCGCCCAAGAAAGTTCTTGTTTGGGATGGTATCAGCCTTGACTTTTGTAAATTGACTGTGTATCCCAGGGCTTGTAGCAAGTAAATGACCCTTTGTAAATCTGTTGTCAGCTTGCTTTTGTTGTCCTCTTGTAACAGGCAGTCGTCCAGGTATGGATAAATTTGGATTCCCTGTACTCTGCAGTGAGCGATTACTGATGCCAGGCATTTTGTGAATACTCTGGGCAGTAGATAAGCCAAAGGGCAATGCTGAGAATTGATAATGCTCTGATCCTGCAAGAAATCTGAGGTATCTTCTGCAATTTGGTCGAATGGGGACGTGCAGGTATGCCTCCTTGAGATCTAGAGTTACCAGCCAACACTCCTTGCCCAGCATGGGAAGAAGTTGCTGTAGGGTCAGCATTTTGAATTTTGGGACAATGATGTATGTGTTTAAGATGGACAGGTCGAGAATAGGTCTCCAGTTTTTCTTTCTTGGCACTAGGATGGGTCTGGAGTAGAATCCTTTGCCCCGTTCTGTTATTGGTACTCTTTCCACAGCTCTCATCTTTGCTAATTCCGCTATCTGCTGCAGAGCTTCTATTTTTTGATTTGGAGGCAGGTTTGGCATTCCTCTTTTACTGGTAAGGTGTGGAAGTGGAACCGTAGCCTTGGTCTATGGTTTGCAAAATCCACTTGTCTTTGTGATATAGTGCCAATTTGTCGAGAATAAGGCTAACTTTCCGCCTAATGGTGCTGCTATTTGCTCCCTGGTAGGTGGAGTCAGAGCCAAGTCACTGTGATTGTCCTGTTGCAGTGGCAGTGGTTGTGTCTGTGCCTCGGTTATTGCCTTGCCACTGTCGCCCTCTGTAGGCACCTCCTCTGGATTGTTTTCTGCCCCTAGAGCGGCTATTCCTGCCCCTTTGGGATCTTGTGGAGTCAGGAAAGGACCAATTTTTGGCAGGCCAGTTCCTGCTAAACCTTGGGGGCTGAACCTGTAAGAAATCTTTAACTGTTTGTACAGATTTTGCCTTTTCTTCCATTTTCTTCATTACCTGCTGGGCAGGTTCCCAAATAGACTGGCCTTATCCATAGGAGCATCTAATAGCTTTGCTTTAACATGATCCGTAAGACCTGTTCTTTCAACCATGCATGCCTTCTTATCACTGTGCCAGTCATGGCTGATCTAAATGAAGCCTCCAGTGCATCATAGCCACATTTTAAGGAATGGTTACTAACCTGTTGGATGTTATTCACCATTTCTAATACATATTTCTTATCTAAAGATTCATCAGAGGACAGCTTTTTAATTAACTGATCAAGCATAAACTCTTGGTATTGGATCATGTGAAACTGACAGTTTAAAGCTCTAGCTGAGAGAGTAGCAGAGGTGTAGACTTTTTCCCCCATCTCTAAGGACCTGGATTCCCTTTCAGAGGAAATAAGGTTTTTTGCTGTGGTCGAGCCTACTGCCTTAGGCCCCTGGGATATAGTTTCGGGGTCTGCAAGTGGGGCCTTGTATAGGTGGTGATGAGTGTCTGGCACCCTGTAAAATCTATCTGGTTTGGCAGGGGCTGGAGGTAAAGAATCAGGTGCAGTGCAGACATCATTAAATGCATCGTCCACAACAGGCAGAACAGGAGGTATAGCTAAGGGCCTATGTTGTGGTAAGTGCAGAAAAGTCCTAAGCCTTTTTCTTGAATCTGAGAAATCTTGTCCCTGCCATTGGAATTGTTCTCTCATGGCATGTAAGGTTTCCCCAAAGGAGAATTCCTCTGGTGGAGAGGCAGCTGGAATGGATTCTTCAGCATCGGAATCTTCATAATTGGAAAAAGGAGCCTCTGGCTGGTCTGTAATGTCTGAGTCATCCGCAGAATCATCAGAGGACACAGGCTCTGGGCTCTGCTCTAGGTCTCTTTTCTGGGGGCTGAGAGGCCCTGTCTGGGTGAGATTGTGATCCCTAATTAAGGATATTAAATCTTCTGCCAGAGTAAGCATTTGTGAACTAGAAGTGGGCCTGTGTGAGGGGGTTTAACAGGCACTGATTTAGCAGATTTGGCTGCTTTAGCCCTGGCAAAGGCCTTAATAGACATGGCTGCAGGAGGCCTAGCAGCACCACGTGCTGGGGTAGAGACATCCAAAGGGATGGTGTCTGATAAATCACTAGGAACCACAGTTGTAGGCAAAATTTCTGAGGCTGATTCAGGTAAGGTAGCAGGAGCCTCAGTAGTAGTCATGGATTCGCTGAATATTGACCAGTTTTCTCGGTTTCGCCGAAACCGAGACACTCGCGCTTGCTTAACCGTGGTTTCAGCCGAAACCGCGGACCGCGAGTGTCGGTCTTTTTTTGCGTTTTAACAATTTGGGTAGTCGGAGGATCCGACGGCATAATGTACGCAAAATCTGAGCCGAAAAACTGTTCAGCAACTCCGACCGACGCCTAAGCCGCTCGCCGGTTGAAGGAAGCACAGGCGAACAGGCTGCTACGCCGTCGCCTGGGCCTAAGCAAGGCAAACAGTAAGAGTGGAAATCTTTATGAGGTATTTGTTTCCCACAAGTTAAACAGTTATTGACTTTTTCTGACATCGGCTGAGGCAAGAAAGAGTCCCCAACGGGTACTTAGCTTTTAGAAGTCTTCGAAGTAGTATTCGGTAGTAGTAATCTTTGGATCTGACCGACCGGCACTTGCGAACAGCTTCTGCTTCGGGCGCCACGCGGCAAGAAAGACTGAGGAAAATGGCGTCGGCTGATGCCTTTATACCCGAAGACCAGCAGAGATGACGTCGGGTGAAGTGCGACATCAGCCGAAGCCGGACCCAGACTTTGGAATCCGGCCGACCGAAGGGCTGCCTGACGACAGGACAACCCATTTGTTATGACTGCAGATGCATCCATGAAGGACATCACTAAATCTCTTAAACGTCATTTGTGTTATGAAAATAATAGGAGCGTTATGATCAACTCACAAAGGAAGGGTACTTATGCTTGTAGGAGCTGCAATCAATTTAACTTCATTATGAACTCTAATATATTTATACATCCAGACAATAATACTAGATATGAGTTCAATGAGTATGCAGATTGCAAGTCTAGGAATGTTATATACTTAGCGGTGTGCAAGAAGTGACAAAGTTTCTATGTTGGAAAAACCAACAGAACTCTGAGGGAGAGAATAAGAGAACACATCTATGCGATAAACAGAGAGAATGAGGCTAATGCTTTGGCAAGACATGTTTTGTATAATGGATCTATACATACCTTTAGTTTTATGGTCATAGGACGACAGCAGTCAACAAATAGACTAGGTAATATTAGTAATAAAACCGAACAGGAAGAGATTAGATGGATTATCAAGCTCAGAGCGGACAAAGGCCATGGACTCAATGACAAATTGTCACTGAGACCTTTTTTAGTTGATAGACCCTATAAACGCTAATTTTAATATGTTATATATTCACATTTATTTATATTTGCATTTATTATTATTACTATCATTATTTCTACCATTTTCTTTTTAAACATACACATATACATGTAATTCGCTTCTTTACCTACCCACTCCTTCCCCCTTTTAACACACATACACAGTTATGCACATATGCACTTTTCTTTTCATATAGATGTGTTTTTTACATGTTATTCATATGGTATGTCTTTATATGGATATTTTTAATGCATTTTAGAATATATATGGTAAAACTTATATTGTTTATACAGTCTATGAATATATTAGAGAATATATAACAAAGTTTTTATAAATATTTTATAAATATTGATATATACATATATATATTTTTGATTTTATATTTTTATTGGATTTGTGAGGAATATAAATAGACTAATACATATGACTTATTCAATGAATGTTATTCATGTGATTGTTTTAGCAAATTCTATTGGGTACTTTGAATAAGACGTGTAGGATTGGCTGTTCTCAAGTATAAAATTAGAGCCAGTACTGTTGTTTTTATTGAAGTCTGAAGAAGCGTTCTGGGTAACGCGAAGCCACTGTTCTAAGCAATAAAGGAGATTTACTTTACCTCTTGTATTTAGTTTCTGGTTGGCTTCGATTGTCCTGGAGTACTGTACTGTACTCGCAACCCCATCAGCAACCATTGATAGTGTCCCTTAACAGTTTGCTCCCACAGAAGTTGTACTGTTAGTTCCACCCTAGCTACATAACTGGCTGCTATATATTTTTTTTTTCACGTTTCTTCTTCCATACCTGTGCTACACTGCTATCGTCTTAAGTTATAGAAAGGAATTGACCACTACCTTACATTCTTCTTTGCTAATGCTATAAATATGCATGCACACAGAAAATATGCAAAGGGAAAGAGAAGCAAATAAACTCTTTAGAGATACTCTAAAAGAACTACTATTCTGCTAGCATTCCTGTTTAAATGTGTATCTGGTCATATCCTTCCAGTGGGCATGTCTGTACAAGACAATTCCGTCATTTTACAGCTAGCAGTGTTAACACCCATTAAATGCAGGACTACATGTTTATGCTTTAGATTCTGACATACTTTAACCCCTAAATTAAATGTGGCTTTTTAACAATTTTTATTTAGAAATATTAAAATTTTGACAACGTAAGCATAACATTTTAACCATTTGAATCAAAGGTGGCAAACAATAAAAGACAAGTGTTTGCTTGTCTTAATCCAGAGTTAAGACAAAAGTTACAGCCAGACTGATATAATAAAGCCATGCTCATTAAACAAGTTACAACAATGCCAATGAGAACCATACTGTATGCAATTACAATGAAAAATTATGCCACCAGAAAAGTGTGTAGAAAGGTAAACATTGTGACCAGAGACTAGAGAGGACTGGAGTCCTTCCCTCTAGACAACAGAAGAGATGGAAGCTATACAAAGGCTCAGGAAGATGTGAAAGGGTCCTGAACAATGAAGACAGATGGGTAGAGACATGAAATTGCAGTTGGAAGCTATTCCCTACCTCTCTGAAAATACTAATTCTCAGAAATGGGTAGTGGACCCATGGAACAGACTACTGTAGAGGGAATCTACAAAAGTATTCGAAAGATAACTAAGAAAAAAGGGTCAGGGGAAAGCAGAGATGGAAGTAAAATAATCTGGCACTGGCTTGATAGCATTAAACTACTACCAAATTCAAATAAAACAATTCAAAAGACTAAGTGTATTAGACATTGCCAGGATCTCAAATCTCCCCACCCCAGATAGCCCAAATGTACAAATAAGTGGGTGCGTGGCTTAATCCCATATTGTCACTCAGTTAAGGCTAGACATAAAGGCTACTCAAGCACAGGGGACAACGGGAGGCTACTTTGAACACCCTTCTGTGATGGGTATACAACTATAATGGATCCCAAGCAATAAATCCACCTGTGAAGAGGCAGAGGGAGCCAAACGTCAAAGGGTCAGAAGGCTAAGTCATGAAGTATTGAGCTACTACAGGTACCCTGTGCAAATGAAGGTGCATGCCGAGCTACTACAGGTACCCTGTGCAAATGAAGGTGCATGCCGAGCTACTACAGGTACCCTGTGCAAATGAAGGTGCATGCTGAGCTACTACAGGTACCCTGTGCAAATGAAGGTGCATACTGAGTTACTACAGGTACCCTGCGCAAATGAAAGTGCATACTGAGTTACTACAGGTTGTTGTTGTCTATCTTTTCAGCTTTTCCCGGTAAGGGGTCGCCACAGCGAAACTCCGGTCTGCTAATGATTGGCAGTAGATTTTTATGGTGCCGAGTTGCCAGACCAACACCAAACCTTCAGCAAGGCACACCCATTCACGCAGGTCTTTCGGAGGCCACTTGACCACGGGGAGGAAATGCAGACTCCACACAGAAGGCACTCCCCGCACACTTGCTGAGAATTGAATGGGAGAACCTCTTGCTGTGAGGCAACAACGCAAACTGAGTTACTACAGGTACCCTCCGCAAATGAAGGTGCATACTGAGTTACTACAGGTACCCTCCGCAAATGAAGGGGCATACTGAGTTACTACAGGTACCCTGCACAAATGAAGGTGCATATACTGAGGATCAAATGGCTGCACAACAGATACGTGCAACACTGACATTCTTGAGGCAATCAATCATTAGAGGCAATCATGCACATACTGGAGGTGCTTTTTAACAAAGTATTTTCATATAAGTAGCAAGTTTCCCAATGGATAACCACAGAATTTGTAATCCATTTGGAACATTTTTGCTTGACACTTGCCAGACATTCTAGTCCCAAGACAAAGGAGATAAACTACTGTTCAGGTTCCTGAACTCATGCACCAGCTTCAGGCAAATCTTCAGCTGAGGTTAACAAATTCAAAATGTAAAGACTAATTTTCGTTCTAGAAAAGAAGACAGGAAAACAAATGCATTGCTTCAGAGACCATTTAGAAAGTGCTTGCAGATTTGATGGCAAAAAAATGCTTTAAAGACTGCAGAGCCAACTGGTTCAAACACAGGAAGAGAAAGCTCGTCAATCAGATCAAATCCCATGAACAGAAAGGGCTCCTTAAAAGTTAAGCAAAGGATCCAGGTCTTTAGGGAAATGCATGATCCACTGACAGACCTCAATTCTGCCAAACACAAAGCCATGATGGTCAGAAAAAAGGTGCAATATGCACACTGGCCATAGAATAATTGAGGTCTGAATCATCCGAGTGCATGTGACAGGTCAGGATAACATGTAAACTGACTGAGCGGGCTAGTATCACTTGCTGTCCCACTCTAATGGAGAAGCTCCGGCACTTAACATGGAAAATTTGCTTCACAGAAAAAGCTTCTTATTTTCATTCACTTCTGATACCCCTACAGGAGTGGAAGGATCAGTTATGTGAAAAACAGAAGTCAGGTCCTGAGGTGGAGCTTGCTACTGTCCCACTTGCAAGGGATTCCCTGGCTTGGCCAAATACAGCTTCACATATCATCAAGGACCTGCGGGAAGGAAATAATTCCCTTTGTCCTACAACTAACAGTAGAAAAGGGAGAGCACTGCAATCTCCTGAGCACATACATGCTTCCATGCCCACAAAATCTAAACCGGATATTGCTTCTAAATCCACAACTCCAGGAAAGGCCTAGAGAAGTGAATCTCTAAGTTCTCCCCACATTTACAGTGGTTCACATCCCTGGGAAAGTGAACGTTATGCTTCTGTCTGTGGCCCACTACTGGACGTGCATCACATTTCTGCCTACAGGGTTTAAAAAGTGCATCTCTTGCTTGATAAAACATCATAAAATGAAATCAAGGGCTGAATTATGAGGGTTCTGGGAACAGCTTCCGTTCCACAATATTTAGTTCCAAGAAAACTACATATGGTTAATATGAAGCTCTTTTTGGGGGGGGGGCACCTTCCCCAAATTATGGAATATCCAAGGTGAACTTACCCACTATGCCAATCAAGAATCCCTCAGATGAACCTATGACAGGTTTGGTTACAAGAACGGGAGCTCTGCTTGGAGGTTACCAGGTACTCCAGCTTTGGCAAAAAGGGTTAACATCAGAAGACATACACATACATGGTGACTCTGTAAACAAAGACATCTTTCAACATAATATATCATCCCCACTTATCAGGCATGGAACAGCACCAAGACTGAAGCAGCCAAGAGTCCCATGAGATATATGTGGTTCAAAGTATGGACCCCTCACTGCCTCCTCATCCTGGGCCTTCTCTGCAAGCAGGGATGGCTGACACAACAATGTGTTCAACTCTACACTAGCAAAGGCATTGAAATAGCCTCCTCCAGTTTACACTCACTACACAGACTGCAGCCAGGGAAGTGCCAAGTTCAAGACTGCCACCAGGAGCCCTCAGTGATTCCACTACAACCCAGTCATCCACACAATGTAGAACATTAACATTCTAAACCTGCAAGGCTTGAACATAATGACCAATACCTTGGTGAACATCCTGGGTAAGGCAGAAAATTTGTGGATGCCAAATGAGAGCAAATCAGAGCAGCCTCCTTGGATGATCTCAGACACTGATGTACCTATACACACCTATGTCCACAGATACAATCCAAATACCTGCAGCAGCAATAGCATGAACTTCAGAAAAGCCATCGTACATGTCTGCTGATGCTTCCAAGGTCCCTTACGATTCGGAAATAATACTCCCACCTTCAGAATTAGAAATAGGCTGGAGAAGAACCCATGTCTCATTCAGGCTTGCGTTTGTCCCAACAATTAAAAACAGAAGGCCAGGAATTTTAACTGAGCGCCATCTTGCGGTGGGAGGCATCAGCGATTGCATATTAGTACACACAGCACAGACAAATTATCTGTTGACAGCAAAACCTAGAAGTACATCTACTGTGAAGCAGCCCACTTTTACTTATTTTTTAAACCAGATGCTGCTTTTTAAAGTGCTTGACAACTAAATACAATACAGTTTTATTTTCAAAATAAACAAAAAAAAAAAAAACAAATGATTGGAACAAATGTTGAAATAAAAAAACAGAAAATACAAGGAGGAAAAAAGACTGGATTAAACAAATGAGCAAATACTGACCATTTTTATTTCCTAAAAGCTACCAGCCTACCACTGTTGCAGTTTTTCTCTTATGCCTAACCACACTGTACCCTTAAGGATCAGTTTCTCTCCACAAGGGAAATAAATAGGACTCTATATCAAAGTTGTTTTGTTCAGTCCCACATTTATCTCTCTGGTGTCTGCAATGATACTCCAGGCACATTTTGCACAAACAAATAGATTTACACATTTTGCCACATGTAACCATATCCTCTACAGAACATGCATATACAAGCAATCTGGACAGAATCGCACCTGACATTGATGATATTTATCCAGCATATCAATGCATGACATTCAGACTGTTTTTTGCTGTATGAAATAGATTTGTGTAACTTGCATAGTTATTTTGTGTGGTCACCTCACAGAAAGACGTTCTCTGGTTCAAATCTCAGTTGGGGTGCCTTCTGTGCAGAGTCTGCATTGTCCTCCCTGTGTGCATGTGGGTTTCTTACCACATTCCAAAGACATGCAGCAGGTGAACTGGATACTCAGAATTGTCCATACGTGTGTGAGTGTTAAAGGTATGAAAGAAGAATGGCAGGGCTAGCCGCCCAGTGGTATGGAACTTGGCTCTGGATAATTGTCAGTGCTGAAGTGACAAACTGACCCCATGTGTTAAAAATGAAAAAGACTGTTGCAAATGGATGGAGTTATTTCTTTATCTCTGTTACTCTAACACCGATATAACAAACTGTGTTTATCAAAAGGATCGCTGCCGAGAGAGAAAAAAAAATACTGGGATAATGACACTGGCACATTAGTCCCTCGCTCTGACTTTTTCAGCACTGATGCACAGCCTTGATCCATGGCCACTTGAGGGAGCCCTGCCATAAAATGCACACGCTTTTTTTTTGTTTTTCGTAATCCTATGTAAAACAGTCACTTTCCTGCACTTAGCTCATCAGGTCTTATGGGCCTTGATCTTCTCAGACTGAAGATATTGACAGATTATGCATTTAATATTTGCAGTCATTCAGTGACACACTTTTTTCACTAATGACACCCATTCTAAAAAATATTAGCAATCGTACTGGTATCAGATTCCTGATAAAGGATTTGATTTACAGTACTTGTTTTTTTTTTTTAGGGGAGGTCTAGAATACTGACAACTGTCAACATTAACCTACATTAAAGCACAGCAGACAGGGAGAACTTGGGGCATACCTAGAGTGTTGCACCATTAACTGATTGTACTTTTAGTGCTCCCTCTTAGTACTCACCATTAAGATGTCTTTAACACAATGTACTGGAGCGCTAACTTTCTAAAGAAAAAGGGGAAAAAGAAAGAGTCCTCTGCTCACTAAACAAAGTCATGTTTACCTCAGGAGAAGGTGTTAACAGACGTCAGAGTGATTCTTCAGATAATACAGTTCAGTCTTTGTAACAATGCACTTCCTACAATCTGTACTCCCTTCAGCAGCATCCATGCTTCAAACGTAGCCAGAAGAACTACACCAGAGCAGCAACAGCCTGCTACAGAGCTTAAAACAATTCTTAAAGCAGCTAACAAAAGCGTAACTTAATTAATTAATTTAATTAATTAATTAATTAATTAATTAATAAAAATGGTCCTTTCAAATTAGAAAAAAATAGCATCCACATTAGACACCGATTTTCAAGCAATTCGCATAAGATCATCTTTTAACTGCTAAAGCTAAAGTGCTATGCTAGCAGGAGTGACAGTGACTCCCACAGACTCTCTGGCACATATACTGGATGAAACTACCACCATTTGATTCATATTATTTGCCCCTTGCCTGCCAAATATGGGTTTTTTTCAATTTT
>NC_056745.1:143137323-143257454 GCF_019279795.1 Protopterus annectens | reverse complement strand
CAGAATTTAAGTTATTAATTTTTTTTTCAAAAGTAGTTTGAATTGCTTGGTATTGATGAATTGCAAGACATGTAGATTGAATTGCATTGGTATTTGATGTGAAATTGCAATTATTTTATTGATTTCTACTATATTGACGTCAATTAAGTAATTATTGGGGGTGGGGGTAACGATATACAAGCTGGGTGGGGGTAACGATACACAAGCTTAACTGTTATATCATGTTTTATTGTCTGAAGAAGTTTGGTCTATGTGCCTGACGAAAGTGCTTACTTTTTTATACTGAGTGTTGGAATTATTTTTCAGTAAATTTGTTGCTGCTGAACGAGTGGTTTCTTTATTTTACTTGTTATTAGTTCTGGTTTGTTTCCCCAAACACACACCCCAACCCCAATGCTTCCCTAACACTGCAGTCATCCATTCTCCAGTCGGATTCGCGGTGTATCCACACCACTACACATTGGCCACTTCCTACTCCTATAGACCCATCCCATCGGTTGACTCGCTCCATGTATCCTCAGAACTCCCAAACGTTTAGTCCACAAACATTGCTGACATGAGCAACCAAAAGAATACTATTTGCAATTTTTGGGTTGTCCCACATGGAACACAGATGTGTTTATGTCAAGATTAGACTCTGTACTTCATTACATCCTTACTCCCGTTAACATGACACTACAATAAATTAACGAGTCTATGTGGCAGTGCACATGAGAGCCTACTTATGTACGTGTTCGGCATATTTCTTTTACAAATACACCAGTTTAGTAATTGGCGTTGCCATAGCAGGCAGATCACAGGAATGATTCCATGTGTGGGAAAGTCCTCACATTTTATTATTTCTCAGCACAGCACTGACCGGACATTGTACACACTTCTGCGTTTTAGCAGTTTCGTCCAGTCACTCTTCTGCACAACCTATTATTCTATCTACTGTCAAAGTTTGTAAGGGCACATTCATGTTATTTATGTCTGCAAATGAAATGAATGTGTTACAGAGAATGTACTTCTACACACTGATGTCTGCAAGTGTGTATGCATATATACTTATAATGAACTCGCTGACCTCCACAGGGCGGTCCAATTAGAACCAGCCCATCCAACCCTGGCATGCCTGGCTACATAATTTCATGCCCATAGTTCCTCCACCCAACCCGTGTTTAAAATACACGCATACCATCCATTGTCCACTTGTTATCGCAGCCATGACACCTCCACACACTGCCCTCTCCCGAGCGTTAGGGGCCCTACACGTATGTTGCCCCAACTCATGTATTCTCAGGCTCTCCCACCATTTAGTCCTTGAACATACCTGCCCCTTGCTTGTGTAATGGTCGGATGGCCAAATGGTCCATCAATATTTGGGTTGTCCCACCAGGGACTACCCTGTGTGTGTAAAGTAGACTTAGCAAATCAACAATGTTACTCCCACTGGTAATATCCTGCCTGTGGTGTGAGTAGCAGTGCTTTGCTCACTCCTGCCCAGCTGGATATGACATACGCTGACAGTGCTATATAATACTGGGGTTGCTATTGATTCCCTTCTCATTCCTTTTGTATGGTTTATTGTTGCGTCGTTCTTTCTTCATAAATATATATATATATATATATATATAATCTGTATATATATTATATATATGTATATACTTACATTTCCTATGCTGGGCACTACTAAGACCTGTGCAAGTGCACTCTATGCGTTTACTGCTGCTTATTTGTGCTTACACCTGCTTACTAGTACCTTATTGATTATGACAGTGCCACTTTGCTTGAATGATATTTAAGTTAAATATCTCATGTGATACTCATGTCAGTTTTATGGCAAAGCGACATTCATTCCACATGGAAAATGATATGTGCTACTGTTGGGCTTGAACTGTGAATGCCTGTGTTAGGTGGATGCTCTAAACACCACTATTGACACTTACGTCGATTCCGCACGTTTTTCTCTATTCGAATGAATATGATGTGTAAGCTATGCTCAGCAGAGGGCAGCGACGTGCAGACACGCTGTGCTTTGCTTACACCTTCGATATTGCAGCAATTCAAATGTATAATAGGGACACAAGGACAGGGAATCTAATTGTTAAAGTTCTAGGGACAGGGATCAACGTTCCACTACGTGCCTGTGTGTTTACTACTTCGATTTTATTTCACTGTCTGTGGACACTCTTGTATGCTTAGCATACATTTTGGTATCCACGGACACTGAATTACTGACTTACTATTAGGGGCGGGCTCTACTAGTAGGCATAGTAGGTTTTGCAAGTGTCGGCACATGTTTACGCCTCCGTAGAGCACGTGTACACGCCCCCTGCACTCACACACATTTTCTGTGCAGGTCAAGGGTGCAGCGGCGCACCCTCATACATATTCATATGGCGCTGTTGCACCATATGTAGTGAAGACGCTTGGCGCAAGGCTAAAACTGTCTTTGCGCCCAGCTTCTTGAATCCCGGGGATAGTCTTACTTCGATTACTGAAGTAGACCCATACACACACACACACACACACACTTTTGGGAATTTGCCTTTTCCCCCCTGTTGTGCAATCTTGGAATTTGTATATACAATTAATGGGGTATGGGGGCAGGGTGGTTTGTCTCACAGTTTTATTCTTTGAGTTTCAATCCTTTGGGATCAATATTTTGATGCTTTATCGTATCCACATATATTTATACATGTGTGTGGATAAGTTTGTGCATGTATAAAAACACACCTTTAGTTTTGCTGAATAGGTTATTCGCAGTAGACATATTCTGTTTTCAGGGGAGACCCAAGGTAATATCCAAACAGACTAGGGAAAGTCTGGCCAGTTACATATACACACATACATTTATCTTTAACTGAAACTTTACCATCAGGTTGTAAAGAAAGTTGATTTTACTCTAGACCACACAAGCTAGCATCCTGTTCAGCTTCACTGTTCCATAATTCATCCCAGGCTGACCAAAAATGTCAGGCAAAAAGACATTACTGTGACAACAGGGAAGACCCACAGGCCTACTCAAACAATTTGACTGCTGCAGGAAGGTCCTTTGCAGCTGCCTCACCTCTCATCATTCCATCCTTTTCCATCTACAAGCTATCTTGAGCCTTCTTTTCTAATGATAGGAATTCAACTACCCCCTGGCTCTTTCCATAAAGTGTACTTTCTCCTGTACATCTTCAGCTATTAATCTCTCATATGTATCACATCCTCCAACTGCCTTATTTTCACATTCCATTCCGCATTTATTCTATCATGGAATGAGCTATATATTTTCTTCCAATAAGTGCATTTTAAGTTCTCCAAAACTCTCCTCATAGTTTACCTGCTCCAAGTCCATCTGCATCTTATTTGCCGCCTCCTTTTCATCCTTTCCACAAGACTAATTTGTTTCTTCTTCATACAAGGTCTCCAAGACTACAAACGGAACCAGGTGGGACTTTGCAAGCTTTCTATAATGGGAGGGAGACGAGGATCTGCTGTCTGGATTTCACACCTCTTGATAGAAATCCTGGCATCTGACTGACCGTTGCCACTGTCACTTCATATCATTCCTTACAGATGACTTTAGGTGTGATAATGACCATGTTGTCTGCTCCATAACAGTCTCTTTGATTTCTTACACTTGTGTGCATTGCCCCACACTTCCTGGAGTTGTATTACATATGCGGCCCACCTCAATGCTCTCTCCTGACATGTTCCCTGATCCAGTGCTACTGTGTCTATTTCTATCTCATAAGCAAGAACTTTATTTTATCTTTTACTCCCACAGACACATAACAGGTATTCATACACAAGATATTTTTCCTCCTCTTTCGTCCATACGGTCCCATTTCAAGCAATTATTTTTCCTCAGACTCTTCAAATGTATTCATTTTTTTCACACCAGATTTTATTCACTTATTTTTAAAAAAGTTATTAAGTAGCATGCCTACTTATAAGAAATTCAAGAATCTACATCATAAACAAAAGTTAATGACAACCACAAACATTATTAAGCAGATAGCATATATTTTAAACATTTTTAAACTGTCGCCAATGATGAATATCTGTTTAAATAAGACTCCAGACACACTAACTCTACGAATCACTGATAATCTGATTTACTTTCTTTTCCATACAAAAAGTACCTCCCATGAAGAACTGTCTATACTACAAGTATGCTAATGGCTTTTCATTTTAAAATAACACAACACTCTACTATTAAGCACATTATAAGAATGTTCCTGCACTAAATTGTGCAAAATACAGTGTGTGTAGACTCATCCCCATGGCATAAAAGGATTAAACCTTGACAAGGATCCATATAACCTACGCTCAAATTCTCAGAAGAGTGCTGCAGGGAAGAATGAGCGTGAACATCAAACACCACCTCATTCAATAAGAGGGGGGATACAGAACAGTGCTGCAGGGAAGGAGGAGTGCGAACATCAAACACTAGCTCACTCGATACGGGGGGGGGGGGTACGAAAGAGTGCTGCAGTGAAGAATGAGAGCAAACATCCAACACCAGCTCACTCAATAAGATGGGGGATACAGAAGAGTGCTGCAGGGAAGTAGGAGTGCAAACATCAAACACCAGCTCACTCAATACGAGGGGGGGGGGGTACGAAAGAGTGCTGCAGGGAAGAATGAGAGCAAACATCCAACACCAGCTCACTCAATAAGAGGGGGATACAGAACAGTGCTGCAGGGAAGAAGGAGTGCGAACATCAAACACTAGCTCACTCAATACGGGGGGGGGGGTACGAAAGAGTGCTGCAGGGAAGGAGTGTGAACATCAAACACCAGCTCATTCAATAAGAGGGGGGACACAAAGTACAGTTTTTGTACCTACCATAAATGTAGATGTTCGAGTGCTAATACAGCTTCAGTCATAACAGATGGGTTCTCCTGCTGTCAGGCGGGTCCTCAGTCGACCGAATTCCAAAGTCTAGGTCCGGCGTCGGTTGTCGTTTCTTCCCTGACGTCAGAGTGACAGGGGTATAAAAGAACCAGCCGACGCCATTTTCTTCAGTTTTTCTTGCCCCAGATGTCAGGTGCCCCCAGAAGGAAGGCAAAACATAAATTTATGTAGTAAAGCAAATGCAATACAAATCAAAAAACAATAGTTGCAAGCAAATACACCATAAAAGAATACCCCAATGAGGTTGTATGAGGAGGTGTTAGCCATAAGGCCTGTCCCAAGAGGGGAAGGAGGGAGGGAAACCTGGACTGCAGCTGTATTAGCACTCGAACATCTACATTTATGGTAGGTACAAAACTGTACTATGTTCATCGTGCATACAGCTGCAGTCATAACAGATGGGTAGAATCCCAAAGCTAATAAAGGGGTGGTAGGCACTAAGTGGAACTAGGTGGAGCCAGGATGCCCTGCAAGACTGCAGTGGCAAAGCCCGCTCTAGTTTTGGAGTATAATGGTAGGTGATAATGCTTGGAGAAAGTATGTACAGAACTCCAAGTGGCTGCTTCCAAAATATCTTTGGTAGGAACCCCCCTGAGGAAAGCTGCAGAGGTAGCTGTGGCCCTTGTGGAGTGAGATCTGATGCCTGTAGGTATAGTTTTACCATGAAAAGAGTAACAAAAGCGTATGCAGTGGGCTATCCATTTTGAGATTGTCTGCTTGGAAATAAGCTTCCCTTGAGCACCTGTAGCATAGGACACAGAGTTGCTCTGATTTTCTGAAAGGCTTTGTTCTGTCCAAATAATAATGGAGCGGTCTGTGAATGTCCAAGGAATGTAGTAGCCTCTCCCCTTTGTTTTGTGGATTAGGGTAAAATGTAGGTAAATGGATAGCCTGATTCAAGGCTACCCTGGATACTACCTTTGGCATAAATGAAGGATTGGTTCGTAAGGAAACTCTGTCCTGATGGAAAATGATGAAAGGCTGCATAGCCATGAGGGCTTGTAGTTCCGAAACCCTGCATTCTGAGGTGATAGCTAGAAGGAAGGCTGTTTTCCATGATAAATATTGCAGATCTGTTGAAGCAGCTGGCTCAAAAGGAGGCAGGGTTAGTTTTTCTAGAATTAAATTGAGGTCCCAAGCCGGTACTGGTTGCTTCATTGGGGGTTTTATATTCTTAGCCCCTCTGAGGAACTGTCTTAAGAGAGGGTGAGAGAATAAAGGAGGATCAGTGTTGTACTCTGCAGAAATGGCTGAGGCATGGATTTTGATGGAGGAGAATGAAAGTCCACTGCTTAGCAGCTCGGCTAGGTACTGTAGTATTTGAGGTAAATTCAGTATTCCAGGATTCTGACCCTTTTTCTGATTCCGGACACAAAACAGTTTCCATTTTGTGGAGTAGGCTTTTCTAGTAGAAGGCCTTCTGGCCTCCAAAATGACATCCTGCACCTCCTTGGAGAGTAGGGTCTGTTGTGAATTTAAGGAATCCTCCATGCGGCTAGATTGAGTGTTTTCAGCTGACTGTGAAGAGTTTTGAAGTTGTGCTGAGTCAGTAGAATAGGCATTAGAGGCAGGATCCATGGTGGGGAATGAGTCAGGCTCTTCAGGAGTGGGTACCAGTGCTGTCTTGGCCAGTCTGGAGCAATGAGAATCATCTTTGGTCTGTCTGCTCTGGCTTTTAATAGAACTTTGGCCAGCAGTGGAAGAGGTGGAAAG
The DNA here is from genome assembly GCF_019279795.1 of Protopterus annectens. Lineage (NCBI taxonomy): Eukaryota > Metazoa > Chordata > Ceratodontiformes > Protopteridae > Protopterus > Protopterus annectens. Next base: position 143,250,847 of record NC_056745.1, on the reverse strand, counting down.
GCATAAACCGTCATTGTTGTCCAACTGAAAGAGTGCGTCCACTTTCCAGGCCTGTGGATGAAAGGTCCTTGAGCAGAATTTTGTCAATTGGTAATTTCTGTGGGTGGCAAAGAGATCTATGTCTGGCCTTCCCCATGCTTGAATTATCATTGTAAAAACTTGAGGATGCAACTTCCATTCGTGTGGATCTGTCATATTTCTGCTCAGGTTGTCTGCCAGTGTGTTTTCTTTCCCTGGCAGGAATTGTGCTTGAAGTTGGATTTGCAGTTCCAGAGCCGTGTTCCAAAGGGACATGGCTAGTCTGCACAGGGGATATGAATGAGTTCTTCCCAGTTTGCTTATGTACCACATCACTGTGGTGTTGTCTGTTCTTATCAATAGCTGCCCTGGATGCAGTAGGTCTTTGAAAGCCATAACAGCATTTATTACTGCTAGCATTACCTTTTGACTGATGTGTAGGTGCTTTTCTTTTTGTGACCATTTGCCCTGAATGCATCGATCTGTCATGTGCGCCCCCCAGGCGTAGTCCAAGGCATCTGTTGTGATGACTTGATTTGCTTGAGGCTTGCAGAATGGGAGACCTATGTTTCTCTGGCATGCTTGAGCCCACCACAGACATTCCTTTTGAAGACATGGAATCAGTGGTATGATTGTTTCCAAACTGTGGCTGTGTTGAGACCATAAGTTTTTTAAGTACCACTGAGGTTTCCTCATATGCAGCTTTGCACATGGGATTAGCAAGATGCAAGATTGCCATGAATCCCAGAGCCTGCAGGATTTTCCTTGCAGTCAGCCTGGTGAAGGTTGCCAGTTTTCTGAAGTATTGAGTTAATTGCCCTTGTTTCTCTGGCGTGAGGTAGGCCATCTGGGTGTTTGTATCCAAGCTGGCACCCAGGAAAATTATTGTTTGAGAGGGTATTAGTCTTGACTTCTTTTTGTTGACCGTGTATCCCAGAGTTTTCAACAACATTATTACAAACGCCAGGTGTTTCAGAAGAGTGCGTTTGCTGTCCGCTTGGATCAGGCAGTTGTCCAGATATGGGTATATTTGTATCCCTTGATGTCTGCAGAAGGCAATTACTGATGCCAGGCATTTTGTGAACACTCTGGGCGCAGTAGATAAGCCAAAGGGCAATGCAGAGAATTGATAATTGGATGAACCTGCAAGAAATCTGAGGTATCTTCTGCAATCTTGTCTGATTGGGACATGCAGGTATGCCTCCTTGAGGTCCAATGTCACCAGCCAAGACTCCTTGCCCAGCATGGGAAGAAGCTGCTGTAATGTGAGCATCTTGAACTTTGGTACGAGTAAATATGTGTTTAGGATGGATAGGTCCAAAATAGGTCTCCAATCATTGCCCTTCCTTGGTATCAGGAATAGTCGGGAATAAAAACCTTGACCCTGTTCTTGTGCAGGTACCTCTTGAATAGCTTTCATGTCCATGAGATCTGAAATTTGTTTTTGTGCCTCTGCCCTTTGATTGTGTGGCAGGTTTGGCATGCCTCTCATTTTTGGAAGGGTGTGAAAGTGGAATCTGTAGCCTCTGTCTATAATGTCCAGGATCCATTTGTCTTTTGTGACAATATGCCAATTTTTCAAAAATAATGCCAGTTTTCTGCCTAAAGGTGCTGCCATTTGAGCCTTGCTTGGCATGCAAAGGGGAAAGTCATTGGGTCTGCTTTCTGAATGGCTGTGAACTATCCTCACCCCCTCTTGGTGTAGGTGTTTGCCATTGTCTGCCTCTAAATGATCCTTGAGATTGCCCTCTACCTCTCGGGCGCCTATATCTACCTCTGAGGTCTGTCCGTGGCTGGAAAGGACCAATTTTTTTGAAGGCCAATTTCTACTGAAACGTGGCGGTTGTACCTGTAGGAAATCTTTCACTGTTTGCATTGATTTTGCCTTTTCTTCCATTTTCTTTAATACCTCCTCAACTTTAACACAAAATAATACATCCTTTTGAAGAGGTGCATCTAATAATTTGGCTTTGACATGATCTGGTAAGGTTTGCTCTTTGAGCCAAGCATGTCTACATATGACTGATCCTGTAACAGCAGCTCTACAAGAGGTCTCTAAAGCATCAAAACCACATTGCAAGGTATGTTTACCCACTTGCTCTGCACTATGCAACAAATCCTGCAACTCCTTCAAGTCTGGTTGTTCAGGTTGTGACATTTTGCTTTTCAACTGAGATAACAAAAGCTGTTGATACTTTAACATATGGAACTGACAGTTTAATGCCCTCATGGCTAAAGTGGCTGAGGTGTATACCTTTTTCCCCCACCTTTCTAAAGCTCTGGAATCTCTCTCTGAAGGTAATGGATTTTTGGCAGTGGAGGCCTTAATTCCTTTGGGACCCTGTGAAATAGTTTCTGGGTCAGCCGCATGGCTTTTGTATAGGAATTGGTGTGAATCAGGAACCCGGTAATACCTGTCAGGCTTGACTGGAGCTGGAGGTAAAGAATCTGGGTTAAGGCTGGCCTCTGAATACACATCTAGTATGTCTAGGACAGGAGGTATAGCCAGAGGCCTGTGCTGAGGGAGCAAGAGGAAATCCCGGAGTCTTTTCTTGGAGTTGGAGTACTCTTGGCCTTCCCAGTGGAAGTGTTCCCTTAAGGTATGCAAGGTTTTCCCAAAAGAGTAATCCTCAAGGGGGGGGGGGGAGACAGAGGGAATGGACTCCTCTGCATCAGAATCTTCGAAAGGGGAGTAAGAATGTTCCTGGTCCTCAGAATGAAGTAATGGAGGCCTGGTCTGAGGAAAGGTATTCTTCCTCCACTCTGGGCCTTTTGTCTGGGGGGGGGGGGATTGAGGACCCCTGATAACAGTAATCAAATCCTCAGCCATTTTCAGCATCTGCTTTTTAGGCATGGGGCCTTGAGAGGGGCCCTGTGGAGCTCGTCTTTTAGAATGCATGGCTGCTTTAGATTTAGTGTAAGCCTTAATGGAAAAAGAAGAAGGCAGCCTGAAGACACCTTGAGAGGTGGCAGGCCTGTCTGAACTCTGAGTTTCCCCGCCAAGAGTGACTTCGGTATCTGTAGTCGGGGTGTGGGCCGAGGAGCCTGCGACCTCGGGCACAGAAGACACCGCTAATGAAGGGTCATCGGTAGTCAGCGGCTGCGTAGGCGCCTCGCTGAGAACCAGAGCACATGTAGTCGGCTTTAGCGTGGTGTCGGTAGAAGTCGCGGACCTCATATGTCTGTCCTTATCTTTAAGTAGTTTACTCAAAACTGGAGTCGGAGTATCAGACGACATGTCGTAATTAAACTTTTTGCCGAAATAGTGTTGGGCGAACTCCGCCCGACGCTTAATAGTGCGTCTGTTGAATGTAGCACAAAAATGACAGGCAGAGACGTGGTGGTCTGGGCCTAAGCAAGGTATACAGAGGGAATGGAAATCCTTATGCGGTATTTGCTTCCCACATGAAATGCAATTATTAACTTTGTCTGACCTCGGTCTGAGGCAAGAAAAGTTTCCCCAACGGGGTACTTAGCTTTCTAGAAGTCTTCGGTTGAAAAATATTCATAATCTCAGGAGCTGGCCGACCGGCACTTAACTGCTTCTGCTTCGGGCACCGCGCGGCAAGAAAAACTGAAGAAAATGGTGTCGGCTGGTTCTTTTATACCCCTGTCGCTCTGACGTCAGGGAAGAAGCGACGACAACCGACGCTGGACCTAGACTTTGGAATTCGGCCGACCGAGGACCCGCCTGACAGCAGGAGAACCCATCTGTTATGACTGCAGCTGTATGCACGATGAACATCAGTGCTGCAGGGAAGGAGTGCGAACATCAAACACCAGCTCACTTGATACGGGGGGTGGGGGGGATACGAAAGAGTGCTGCAGGGAAGAATGAGAGTAAACATCAAACACCAGCTCACTCAATAAGAGGGGGATACAGAAGAGTACTGCAAGGAAGTAGGAGTGCAAACATCAAACACCAGCTCACTCGATACGGGGGGGGGGGGGTACAGAAGAGTGCTGCAGGAAAAAATGAGTGCGAACTTCAAACACCAGCTCACTCGATAAGAGTGATACACACTTCCTCCTCCTAAGCAAACAGCACCTGTGAGTCTGCAATTGCCTGTGGGAGGAGGGATAGATGGGCCACACCCAAAGCTGGCCCACTCCCCATCACCAGACTTTTACTACAGGGGGAATGAACAGGCTTTTAAATGCTCCTAAGACAGGAGTGAATTGTCCACCAGGCAGAAGACATGAATGAACTGAGTGGTGATGAAGGAAACAACTGACAGAACTAAGTGGCTTGGGAATTGGAAGAAAGGGGACATAACAGTGATGCAACTGACACACCACCAATTATAAAATCCAATAATGCAATAATGCATACTACAAAGAACAGCAGAATCTTCATTCTGTTAGACTTCCATGTATGCAACAACACGCAGAAGGTTTAAGATTTTTGCTTAGGAGTGTTTGCATACATATTTTTATACCCCAAGCAGACATCATATAATTTTTACTAAGTAAGCAACAAATGCTGGAAATGTGATGGGAAAAAGACAGGCAACTGGAAAAGTTTTGGGGCGTGTAACGAGATTAGCAAAACAAACAGCGCCCATTCCCGCTAAAGGTAGCTCACAAGCAAATTAGTCCAAATAAGAAAAACAAAATGTGAGCAAATCAACAGAGCTGAATGAAGGCCAAGAAATGTCCTTTGAAAACGCTTATCCTTTCTTTTTAGTAAATAATCTACACAGTTACCTCTTCTTCAGATCCACATAAAAACAACTAAAAACAATGATTTATACAGAAAGTAAAGTCACATGCCACTAAAAACATCAAATCAAATTCACTTCCCCTTAATTAATGCTGGCTTTAAAGGAATATTAGCATTGAGCCCTGGCTCTTTGTTTGCTTGCAGTGCTATTACCCACTTAACTTCCAAATTCTCCAGAATATTATTCACATCACCCCTCCTCATACCAGGGTTAACTAACTGTAGCACTCTAAAACAGAAAATATTATGTCCTGTTTTAGCTGTGTGTGTTGCTAAACCATTAGTAATGACATTGTTCCTGATATTGCCAACATGCTCCAAGTGACTTTCTAATGTACCACGGTTGGTTTGTGGATGACATCCTTCTGTTATGGAAAAGGGATGATACACAACTGAATAGATTTATTGAATACCTTGAAAGCACTACTAGCTACCTTAGGTTCGTTATGAATTGGTCACTAACTAGCATAGACTTTTTGGATGTCATGTTGTACAAGAATGCTCTGGGTAGGCTTGATACCAAATGCTTTAGGAAAGCATTCTGGAAGAATAGCATATTACATAAATCCAGTATGCATCCTTCTCATTTTCCCAAACATTGCAAAAGGACAATCTTTTGAGGTTTTCACACCTCAATACTGATGACAAGGGTATGACTGAATCCCATCAATAATTTCTTACATGCCTCTCAGATAGGGGGTACCCTGATAAGGTTACTGACAATGTTTGTAAAGACGTACAAGCACAGAGGGATCATAAAGGAGCCCCCTATTTCTCCAGTAAACACAGGAACTACAATAGTACGCATCGTAATAATAATTTGAGTCACGGATGTTCCAAGATGCTTCTTACATATTCCAGTAATGTTTCTGAATTTTGTGATATTTTTTAAAAAGAATTGGCCTTTTTATCAGGTGATGAAGTTATAAGCAAAGTAGTTGGTTGCCATCCCAGCTTTATTTTTAGGAATAATAAAAGTTTGAAGAGGATGTTATGCTATGGCCCTAGAGCTGCAGTGACTGATTCTCCACACGGCTTTGGAACTTTTTCCTATGGCAAATGTAAAGCCTGTACTTTTATAGTCAGAGAACAAGTATTTATTCATCCCAAAATCATCTCTGTTGGTTTGCTCACATTTTGTTTTTCTTATTTGAGAAACGACATGCCAGATTTCAAAAATTTACTACATAGCACTGTCAAATGCTGGGGGAGCAAATAGTTGTAACTAAGAAAAGAATGGTTTTGAGCTGGGACACAGGATGTAAATTGCCTCAATATAGTACAGCATTATTAAGTTCAATGTTATTTGCTGCCAAAAAATAAACTAATAGAAAATGGAAATCAATATCAAACTGTTATCTGGAATAACTGAATATTGTTAAGGTAATAAAAGAAAAGAAAATAAAAACCGGAGATAGAATCTTCAGAAAAGGGGAGCAAAACACAGAAATAAATGGAATTTGTGGGAACAATACAAGCAGAATAATGTTCAGGAGGAGTGAGGTTTAATAGAGGGCAGGAACTGACCAATTTATGTAATGCTGGAGTGAATAATTGTTAAAAGCATGCACATATACTGCATAAAATCAATGAGAAATAACAGTTTTGCTAGCTTTTCTATTGATGTACATATACCCATGTTGTTTCAATTAGGATTTAATAAAAATATCAAAAAATACACAAATAAATCTATAATAAAGCACCCAGAAATTTTCACCAACATACCTTTACATCAGCTGTTCAAAAGTTAAAAGACTTCACACACCACTGCTAATTAAACAACTTGTGTCCAAAGCAAACTTTAATTTATGATCATCTGCTACTACCTGAACTGCAGTTTGGGCACAGGGTTAAGGCTGTGGAGCTGTAGCTCCTGTGGTACAAGGTTTCAGTTCTTGCAGTCCTCATCTGCCTAACGTGACCTTGAGCTAGAAGCTTTACCAGCCATTGATCTGCAGTCGCCCTTTAACAAATGGGTAATATTACTATCTAATAATGCAACAGATATAAAATATCAAGCCCGAGTTACTTGCAGACTGTTTTTATGAGGTTCAAGTTAACTCTAGTTTACCTGCCTTGGGCAACTATATCTGCACAACCTTTGGCATGCGAGTCTCAGATATGGTTAGGTTCTTACACACAGATACACCTGCTGAAATGCTTTCAGTTGTATTGTGAAGCAGCTCTAGCCAGAGGTTGGATGTGCTGGCTTTATTAGTGTTAACAAAGCTGCCATGTATACTACGGCTGTTGCTTTTTCTGTTGGTATGATGCATTACTTTTGTATTTAGCAGTGTGCGCATTCTTCATTGTGGTGGTCTGCAGAGGCACAATTCCTTTGCTTCTGGTCCCTGCTGTGACAAGTTGGGACTTAAACCCATTTGCAGTACTTGGTATATTTTACTAGTGGATTACTATGCACATTGTATTTTTGCCTTTGCATTAAACCCTGTGGAGTTACCCCGATTCGAATCTTATGTGAACTCTGCCTGCTTTCTTGACTCCTCTTGTAGCAAAAAACAAGCACAAAAAACTAATTTGCTGTCACACAACTGCATTAAGAAATCAACCATTTTCAGACGAATGTTTGGCCTGAAGTCAATAAGCTAGGACCATTTTAAGACAGTCTCTTAAGCCATCAAGTGGGAAACTACAGTTGTGTAAGAACAATAGATTTCCTACTGATCACTGTTGCAGTACTCCTTACATGTGGGATATCCTGCCAAGGATAGCCATACATCTGGCCAAGCATACAAAAGCGTGGGCCCTTCCATGTGCTGTACATCCAAGTATGGCCCAAGCCTGAAGGTGGGAGGTACACAAGAGATGTATGGGCATGAATTACCTCAGACCTTGCTTGCTCAGGGGCAAACAATAAAACAAAAGGAGAGGTAACTATTTACATTGTACACCTCTACTGGAAAAGAAATCTACCTCGGCCAGTGGGCCACAAAAGGACCAAAAGAGAGTGGGATGCAATACTGCAAAAGAGAGCGTTAAGAAATCTAGAGTTATGGCAAGTTCTTACACAACTGTATAATGTTCTTCCAAGATCATTGTCACAGTATTCCTTACAACTGGGAGAGTACTAGAGCTACTGAATACAGAGGGAAGAGGAAGAAACAGAATTACTGTCCAACAAACCCTGGAGGGATGAACCTTGCCAAACCTGCTCCGGTCCTAAAAAAAACATCCAACTTGTAGTGTTTAGTAAAAGTATGAACACAGGACCAAATGGCTGCCTCAACAATAGTTTGAGAATCCAGACCCTAGAAAAAGGCTACAACCCTATCATAATGAGCCTCGACAGAGAAAGCAGGCAGTTTCCCATGACAACGAAATGAAATAGCCTAAGAAATCTAGGAAGAAATTGATTACTTAATAACTGGCAAATCTTGTTTCTTATCTAAAAAAGATACTATGTTAGTTAGATTCCCTAATGTCCTTTGCCTTGTCCAAGCAGAATCTGAACTCCCTGTGCACATCCAAATAATGAAGAAACATTCCTCTCCTGCTGTGGGGAGTGGAAAAGAGAGGAGATAGAAGGAAGACTAATGTACTGCTTCCAGGATCTCACTGACCACTTTAAACTTAAAGGAAGAATTAGTCACAAGTCTAATCTTATCCTTATGGAAAGCAACATAAGCACTTCCAGTTCAGAAGCTCTCTTGGCAGAAGTCAGGGCAACTAACAGCACAGTTTTCCAAGTGCACTGCTTTAGGGAAGAACTGGCATCTGGCTCAAAAGCATCAAGCACAGTTTTTCCACAACAAAATTCAACTCTCAGAGAGAAGAAATGGGTTTTCTTGGTGGCTCAATATGAAGAACATCTTTCAAAAATTAACGGACTTCAAATTGTGAAGAAAGGGGTGGATTTATAGGCAGATGAGCAGATATGGCTGTAAGCCAGTCCAGAGAACAGCAACTTAAACAAACAAGAAAGAAAAATAAGAAAACCGCTGTAAAGGGGTCCTGTTTCTTCTTTTTGCACCATAACAGAAAACTTCTTCCATTTGACTAAATACGATTTTCTGGCAGTAGTTTTCTAGCTTCCTGTAACACCACTAGCACATCCTCAGAAAAATGCCTAAAAAGAATTAAAACACTATCGCCCAAAATGTTAACAGTAGAGTTTGGGGATGAGGAGGGCAAGTCCATCCTGTGGGATAGCTTGCGAAGATTTTCCTTGGTCCGTCAAAGGGGAAACCAGTGCCGCTTTGGCCAAAAAGGAGTCACCAACAAAATTTTTACCTTGTTCTTCATACATGTTTGAAGGACTTTTGGCAGAAAAGGAAGGGGAGGAAAGACATAGAGGAATCTCCCTTTCAAAAAAAAGGACACGGTGGAGGTCTTCCATGCCAATTAGCTTGGAACCCTGGAAGAGAACTTGTTCAATCACTTGTTCTGCTGGTGGAGGCGGCAAATGTCTATCTGTGCAGTACCCACTGATGAACAATGTTTAGGAAGACCTCCTGCTTTAACATCCACTTGTGAGGATCTGTCCTGGGTCTGTTCAGGTTCTGCCACTGTGTTCCTTTCTGACCGAGTATAAAACTTGAACAAAACTGTACTAGATTGCAATCTCCAAAGCTAACAAGGCCAGTTCACAAACATGTTAAGACTTGGTCCACTCTTGCTAATGTACCACAAAGTACAGTTGTGTACACTTACCATAAATGTAGATGTTAGAGTATATTCACTGTTGCAGTCATGACATTTGGGTAATCTGCTGGCAGGTTGCCCTCAGTCAGTCTGATTAACAAAGTCTTGGGTCCTGCGTCGGTTGCTGTCCCTTCTTCCATGACGTCAGGTCGTCAGGGGTATAAAACATGCAGTCGACACCATTACATCAGTTTTTCTTGCCCCAGATGTCAGGTGCCCCCAAAATGGGGAGCAAAAAAAAAAAAAGTATATAATTTAAAACACAAAAAATATACCTCCAAACAAAAGCAAATACACCCAAAAAGGCTTTTAAGCTTAATAAAAGAAAGGAGAGGTATAGTAAGAGAAAAACAGGGGGCTGGAGGGTGGATAACCAGGACTGCAACAGTGAATACACTCAAACATCTACATTTATGGTAAGTGTACACAACTGTACTATGTTCTTTGTGTTTCACTGTTGCAGTCATTACATTTGGGTAGAATCCCAAAGCTATGGTTGGGAGGATGGAATTATACAGCATTAGGAGCAGCTATAAGGCCCTGCAGGACAGCAGTGGCAAAGCCAGATCTGGATTTAGAGAAGAGAGGTAAATGGTAATGTTTCATGAACGTATGAACTGAGCTCCAGGTAGCAGCTTCTAGAATGTCTCTGGTAGGAACCCCTCCGAGAAAAGCTGCAGAAGTAGATGCAGCCCTGGTGGAATGAGACCTAATCCCCTTGGGGATAGGTTTACAATGGTGCATATAGCAGAAACAAATACAGTGGCTTATCCATTTGGAAATAGTCTGCTTTAAAATAGCCTTTCCCTCTGCCCCTACAGCAAATGCCACCAATAGTTGTCCAGATTTTCTTAGAGATTTCGTCCTGTTTAACTAGAATCTAAGTTGTCTGTGTACATCCAATGAATGCAGAATCCGCTCACCATTGTTCTGTGGATTGGGAAAGAAAGTTGTCAGATGAATGGTCTAATTAAGAGCCACACTGGATACCACCTTAGGCATGAATGATAGCTTGGTCCTGAGGCCACTCTGTCCGGATGAAAAATAATGAAAGGCTCCACTGCCATAAGAGCCTGTAATTCTGAAATCCTTCTAGCTGAAGTGACTGCTAAAAGGAAAGCTGTTTTCCAGGAGAGAAATTTTAGGTCTGCAGTAGCAGCTGGCTCAAAAGGAGGCAGAGTGAGTTTTTCCAAAACAAAATTAAAGGTCCCATACAGGAGTTGGTGCTCTCCTGAGAGGTCTTAAATTTTTGTCCCCTCTGAGATACTGCTTTAGCAGAGGATGAGAGAAGAGGGGAGGTTCTGTGTTGTAATGAGCTGAAATGGCAGAGGCATGGATTTTTATGGAAGAAAAAGATAGGCCCTTATGAAGCATCTCAGTTAAGTATTGCAGAATCGGAGGAATACTTGGCATTGTTGTGCTTATTACTTGTGATTGGTTCCAGGCACAGAATCTTTTCCATTTGTCAGCATAAGATTTTCTAGTACTAGGCCTTCTAGCCTCCAAAATGACATCCATCACTGGTTTGCTGAGGGATGCCAAGGGTGAAATTAGTTGATTAGCCATGTTGCAAGATTCAAAGTTTGGAGATGAATGTGCAGAATTTGGTAGTTCTGCTGAGACAGTAGGTAAGGTGTTGGAGGCAGGTGCCACGGAGGAAGGTGTGACACATTGCGCAGGAGTGGGTACCAGTGTTGGCGAGGCCAATCTGGAGCAATCAGAATCATTTTTGGTTTGTCCTGTGACTTTTAGTAGAACTTTGGAGAGCAGAGGCAGAGGGGGAAAAGCATAAACTGATGTTTTTTTCCAGCTGAATGATAAGAGCATCCACTTTCCAAGCTTTTTTGTAATGGATTCTTGTGCAGAATTTGTCCAACTGATCGTTCTTAACTATGTCTGGGTTCCCTCATTTGCATGTCAACATGTTGAAAATTTGTGGTTCCAGTTTCCATTCATGTGGGTCCATAAGATTTCTGCTTAGTTTGTCTGCAGAGTATTTAGCTTTTCCTGGCAGGAATCGAGCTTGTAGTTGTATCTGATAGGTCAAGGCCATGTTCCACAATGCCATGGCTAGTCTGCAAAGGGGGTATGAATGTGTACCCCCCTGCTTGTTTATGTACCACATAACTGTGTGTGATGTTGTCTGTCTTTATCGTTAGTTGTCCTGGATGAAGGTAGCCCTTGAAGGCTGTCAGAGCATTCTGTACAGCTAGCATCTCTTTCTGATTGATATGTAGGTGCATTTGAATTGGGCACCATTTGCCCTGAATGCACTTCCCTGCCAGATGAGCCCCCCAAGCATAGTCTGATGCATCTGTTAGGGTTTTGGTGGCAGGGGGTGGAGTGAATGGCAGTCCCTTGTTTTGGTGGCAGGCCTCTGCCCACCATAGGAGCTCTAGTTGCAGGCAAGGTATAATAGGAATCATTGCTTTCAGGCTGTGACATTGTTGAATCCATAAACTTTTAAAGTACCACTGAAGTTTCCTCATATGCAGTCTTGCACATGGAATTAGAAGAATGCAGGAGGCCATGAACCTCAAGGCTTGTAGAATTTGTCTTGCAGATAGCAGGGTTTTTGTGGCCACCTGTTTGAAGTAAGTCATCAATTGAATTTGCTTTTCGGGCGTAAGGTAAGTAATCTGGGCAGTTGTATTCAAACTTGCACCCAGGAATGTAATAGGGTACCAGTTGTGATTTTTTTTGTTTATGGTGTACCCTAGACAAGTTAGAATCCATTTTACAAACGCCAGATGCTTTAGAAGAATGTCCTTGTTTTCTGCCTGAATTAGACAATCGTCCAGGTATGGATATATTTGGATATTTCTTTGCCTGCAAAATGCAATTACTGGTGCCAGGAACTTTGTGAAGACCCTGGGTGCACTAGATAAGCCAAACGGCAGTGCAGAGAACTGGTAATGCAAGTAGCCTGCTTTGAAACTGAGGTATCTTCTGCAAGATTCCCCGATTGGGATATGCAGGTAAGCCTCTTAAGTCTAGAGTTACCAATCAGGCATCTTTGCCTAGCATAGGTAGTAACTGTTGAAGAGTCAGCATCTTGAATTTTGGAATGTCCAGAAATGTGTTTAGAGTGGATAAGTCCAGAATTGGATGCCATGACTTGTCTTTTCTGGGTACCAGGAAAAGTCTGGAATAGAAACCTTGTCCCTTTTCCTCTTCTGGTACTGGTTGAATAGCCCCCATGTTCATGAGGGACAGAACTTGTTTCTGGGCCTCTGCCCACTGATTTGGGGGCAGATCTGACCATCCGTTTGGAATTGGCAACGTGTGGAATTGAAATCTGTATCCCTGGGATAATATAGTTAAAACCCACATTTGTCCTGGGTAATAAGTTGTCAGTTTCATGCATGAAGTGCTAGTTTTCCCCCAAAGGGGCAGCTAAGAGGTAGGTGATTCTAGAGGGAAGTCATTGAGATGGTTTACCATAGGGAGGTGCCTTGTTGCTTCCAGATTTGGAGGTGACGGCACCCCACTGTTCTGTCCTAAAAGTTCCTTGCGACTGAAACCTGGAGTCTTTGGAATGTCTGGATTTGATTTGAGCGGTTCTCAAGGGAACTGGAAAGGACCATTTCTTAGTAGGCCAGTGCCTACTAAATCTTGGAGGTTGCACTTGTAAAAATCTTTCACAGTTTGTACAGATTTAGCTTCATCTTCCATCTTTTTAACACTTCTTCAGCCTTATTACCAAAGAGACAGTCCTGGTGTAAAGGAGCATCCAACAATTTTGCTTTAACATAGTCAGGCAGAGATTGCTTTTTGAGCCAAGCATGCCTTCTTAGCACAGATCCAGTTACAGCAGCCCTGCAAGAGGCCTCCAAGGAATCAAAACCACATTGCAAAGTATGTTTTCCAACTTGTTCAGCTGAATACAATAAAACCTGCAGTTCTTTATTTTCCACACAGTCAGAGATTAACATAATTTTCTGTTTAAATAATCCCATGATGTTGTTTGTCTTTCGGTTTTTCCCGGTAAGGGGTCGCCACAATGGAACTCCGGTCCGCTAATGATTGGCAGTAGAATTTTACGAAACGCTGAGGTGCCAGCTCGACGCCCAACCTTCAACGAAGGTATGCCCATTAAGCAGTCCAATGATATGCTGTTGATATTTAAGCATATGGAATTGACAGTTTAAAGCCCTAACTGCTAAGGTTGCAGATGTGTAAACCTTCTTACCCCATCTATCCAGCACCCTGGAATCTCTATCCAAAGGGGTAGGATTTTTGGCAGTAGAGACCTTAATGCCATTGGGACCCTCAGAAAATGGTTTCAGGATCAGCAATAGGGTTTTTGAAAAGGAATTTGTGGGAGTCAGGAACCCTGTAGTATCCGTCTGGCTTACAAGGAGCCGGAGGCAGAGAATCAGGAGTCATACTAGATTCTGAAAAAACATGTCTAGAACAGAAGGTATAGCCAAAGGCCTATGCTGAGGAAGTAGAAGAAAATCCCCAAGTCTCTTTTTAGATTCAGAGAAATCCTGACTTTCCCAGTGGAAATGTTCCCTTAAGGCATGTAAAGTTTCCCAAACAGAAAAATCCTCAGGAGGAGAGGCAAAAGGAATGGAATCCTCTGCAGAGTCCTCATAAGTAGGAATAGACAAATCCTGTTCATCAGAAGAGTCAGAAGAAAAAGAATCCTGTACAGAAGATTCATAATCAATGTCTTGCCTAGGCCACTTAGAAGGAGGGGGTTGGCTACCCCTGATCATACCTCTCAAACGTACCGAATTTCTCGGTCATTACCAGTTTTGAGGTTCAAAAAATGGGGTGCCACGATTCCCGAGTGGCACCCCTTAATTTCTGATTTTCCTGGCTTTGTTTTTTTTTTAAAAAAAAAAAAACTTTTACAGCTGATGTCATCGCGTGGAGAGGCATGCGCAATGACATCAGTGATGTCAGCTCTGTGAATAGCCTGTCGGAATTAGCTCCACTGTACGCACTGTGTGTGCTGCATGCAGGCAATTTCAAATCAATGGCGGTTCTTTTTGCAACCCGACTGACCTTATATTTAAGTTGCAGCCATGCACACGAGCAGAGCCGTGAGATTTTTTGCAAGGAGGATCCAGGCAGTAGTAGTATAGACAGTGTGTGAGCCAGAGAATGGATCCAGGTACTACTGTGTACGGAATATCAGCGTTTCTTCCGTGACTGTTTTTCAGCTGCAAGGACCATGTACTGTGTGCTTGCATGTGTGTATATGCATGTGGTAGTCTCATCATAAAGATGCCTACATTTTACTATTAATTTCAAGCTGCAACATAACCTAAAATATGATAACCTTGGCAGGACTAACAGAAAAGTGAACGGCAACAATCATATCCAGTTTAACAACAAAATGTCTGTCACTGTGTGCGCGCACGTGTGTGTACCCCGGCCTACAGTAAGCTGCAAACCTGTTTTTTTTTTTTTTTTTTTTTTTTTTTAAGACCTACTTCAGTATTAGAGTGACTAAGAAAAAAAAATAAATAAATAAAACTAAGCTTGGTCATACGACGCGTGTCTTTTGCAATGAAAACTTCCCAGGCAGTGTTTCATCTTGTCAGTAGGAAGCATGTGCACAGAATATAAAAAAAGCTTTTTTTCAAGCAATGCATACAAGATGCTTCTGAGGAGAAACATTGAGCTTTGAAGCATGGCAAACCGTGTGAGGCTTGGAGCATGGAGTATAAATAACTCAGTTTACACCTATGAAAATATAGTAGTTCTTGTTTTTATAACTTCAGTGGTTACTGATGCTGAGCTGTGTATGAAACACTTATTTTTTTGCAGTGTAAGAAAAGCTACGTTTTTCAAAGCAAACATCTGCACTTGGTGACAAATGAGCATGCCGTATACACATTTAGTGCAGGCTGTCTGAAACCCAGCTTGGTTTGAACACATTTCTGGATTAAAATAGAGTATAATTTTTTAGGTGAGATGAAAAAGCTTTTGTATATTTTATTTCTTCCAGGATAACTATATCAGTTGCACTAGTTTAATATAATTCACTGCCGTGCAGTTTCTTTCTGTTCTGAATGGATTAGCAATGTGAACCAATATCTAGACATTTAAGAGCTGAGAGCATTTAAGACAGATTAGTGTTTCAGACTCACTCGTCTAGATAATTTGTATGTGCCTTCATAATATAAGTTAATGATTTTGTCTCATTGTGGAAGATACCACCCCAAGGTTTGTGAAGGAAATGCATGTAAGGGGCAGAAGTTCTGAGTTCCAACTAATCTATGCTTTTGTCAGATTAACGCATTATCAAATACTAAACATGCTCCTTCTGGTTTTACATTACTTTATACGGATTTTTAAGCAAATAAGAAGGAAAGAAAACATGAGAATTCATTCTGTGTTCCAAAATTGTTGTTCCCATTATGTCAGTTTTTTTTTTTAATTAGAACTCATGCAACACAAATGATTGGCAGTTAATACAGTGCATTAATGCTATGAGCTATCAATGAGATACTTTCTGTAGTCTAGGGTTTGTGGAGTGGAGAGGAATAATGTAGTAATTAGATGGACATTTATAAGCACCTGTGACACCGATTAGTGATGGCTTACTTCAGCTATGTTTTTAAGCACTGCAGTAAATATGCCATGTATCAACAACGTCTCTCAAAAACATTGATAAATTGGAAACACTGATCTGACTGCATCGATAAGTTTACACTATGAATGGTGTATTTTATAAGGCAATTGCATCATCTGCTTTTACAGCCTGTTTGTGTAAACAAAACTGCAATAAATCAGATTCCCTTTTCCAAATCATTAGTGCTAATGCAGGTTCTATTAGCCCTTGATTTGCAGTTTACTAGATAGCAGCTAATATGTATTTTATGGGCACAGATGCTGTAACACTGTGACAATTGAAAAGAACATCGATGTTCATACTTCTATCCATTACTTTTTTGATTAAATTTCAGGTTTTCATACTAAGAATTTTCTAACTATAACAACTCGAGAAATATAAGCATGTTTTGAAGTGATATGAACTACCATTGCTGCAGTTTTTTTTGAATAGTGCTTTATATATAAATGCATACATGCCTGAATATTTCCATTTATTTATTGACATTTGATAACCAGGAAAGTCTGACTGGGTAAAGCCCATATGTATCTACACTTTGAGAAAACAAACCAGGTAGAAACCACCACGATGTAAAAACAAAATCTATTTATTAAAACTAGAAAAACAAGCACTTTCACGTGCATCAAAAAACACGCTTCATCAGGTTTAACTAGAAATTTCAACTGAGGCTTTTTATACAAATCCAAAAGCTATCAAATTGTATAATTAGCAATCAAAGCAATGCAATTAAACAATTAAAATGATAGTTACAAGTTTAAGTTAACTCTTGTATGTATCTACACTTTGCAATACATAGTCTGTATTTTTTCTTTATAATGAAATGAAGTGAAGTGCAACAGAAATTAATGTAGATGTACATTGTTGGGGTGTCGTGTTAAGATTCACAGTCTAAAATGTCATGTCTAATTAAGATATACTAGGTCACTGCATACCAAATGATTCTCTGGGGCCATATTTTGGTCGTCTGTTCAGTCTGCGTTTGAAAGTTGATATCCCACAATTCCATTTGTGCTGGGCGGGGCTACATAAGTATGTATGCAAATGTTATGTTAATCAGCATACAGATTTGTACCTATTTTTCATGGGCCTTTGTCCAGATTTTTGATGTTTCCAGGTTGAAAGGTATGCCCCTGATCAGAGTAATTAAATTTTCAGCCATTTTGATCATTCGTTTTTTAGGCATAGGGGCCTGCACATGTGGCCCAGGCGTCAGTTTTTTAGACATAGATTAAGATTTTGGCCTTAGTTTTGAAGATGGCGTTGGTCTAATATACAAATCTGTAGGCCTGAAAACACCTTTAGAAGCCGGTGCCTACACAGCGGCTCCGGACCCATCCAAGGTAGAGACATCCGCGGGTTCCATAATTGAAGCATCTCGTGGCAAACCGGACTCTGAATGGGTCTCAGTAGAGGCCTGCGAATCAGAAATAGCGGTATCAGGGGCTGCGAAAGCGCCTCACTGAGTACCGGCGACTGGATTAGGAGAAGCGTCATCGGTTTTGGACCTAGACGGCCTGTCTTTTTCTTTGCATTTTTTAGATATTCCAGTAGTCGGATTGCTAACCGACGACATTTCTGGATAATTCAATCTTAAGCCAAAATATTTAGAAGCAAAAATATACAGACGTTTAATCGTGCGTTGATTAAATTTAGCACAACGCCGACAGCAAGGCACATTGTGGTCAGGGCCTAGGCAAGGAATACAGTACAAATGAAAATCCTTATGAGGTATTTGCTTCCCACAAGTAATGCAATTAACTTTTACTGACCTTGGTAAGGAGCAAGTAAAAGTTTCCCCAATGGGGTACTTGGCTTTTAGTTGAAGACTTCGGTTCTGAAACTTGAAAATGAAAAATTCAGGAGTCGGCCGACCGGCACTTGCGAACTGCTTCTGCTTCAGGCACCACTCGGCAAGAAAGACTGATGTAATGGCGTCAGCTGCATGTTTTATACCCCTGACAACCTGACATCATGGAAGAAGGGACAGCAACCGACGCAGGACCCAAGACTTTGTTAATCAGGCCGACTGAGGGCAACCTGCCAGCAGATTACCCAAATGTAATGACTGCAACAGTGAAACACGAAGAACATCTGTGGTCTTGTCCGTGAATATCCTGAGGGGGCCCAAGGTCCACAGATAATTCAGAGACAAACAGCAGAATCAGAGCCTTCATTTCCTTGAGGCTTATTGTGTGATCCTCTCTCTCCCTGAAAGACAACCCCTCTAGACCTTGATGTTGTAGTAACAGACTCCACATGCCAGGTCTAAAGCATCCATATACAGTTCCTGAACTGGGGAGAAACCAAAAAAGAAGTCCTAGCTTTAGGGAAATCTGGTTGATCCAAAGTACCTCCCCTTCCTAATGCAAGGCTAGAGAGAAATCTGGAAGTCGAACAGGGAGCAATGTTGAAGCTATATGGACTTGAGTTACAAATGAAGCTTCCTCGTGTGGAGTCTGGCAAATACAATCATAGGAATACTGAATGTCATAAACCCCAAGGTTCTCAAAAAAAACTCTTGCTGAGGTCACCTACAAGGGAAGAAGACCCTGAAAGAATTCTGTCAGAAACAGAACGTTGTCCATGGGAAGGAAGGCTGTCACAGATAAGTGCTGATCCTGCATCCTCAGAAAATCTGATCTTGAGATTGTGTC
Organism: Protopterus annectens; assembly: GCF_019279795.1. Taxonomy (NCBI): domain Eukaryota; kingdom Metazoa; phylum Chordata; order Ceratodontiformes; family Protopteridae; genus Protopterus; species Protopterus annectens. Next base: position 143,232,198 of record NC_056745.1, on the reverse strand, counting down.
AAGATAGATTTCTCTCTGCTGTACTTGAGGGAGGAACTAGTTCAATAAATCCAGGACTCAAAAGATTCTGTAGAAGAGGAGGAAGCAGAAACAAATGGTATTGAGGACCAGAGAAATTCTTGAGGGGGAGGGACAGACTTGCAAGACATCCTATACCCTTTTTCTACAATGGAAAGGACCCACTTATCTGTGGTGATTTCTTTCCAAACTGGAAGGAAAAGACATTCTCAGATGGGGAATCTGGATGAGAGGAAGGGTGAGATTCATTAGGAAGTGGGCTCATCAGGAAAGGAGGGATATTTAACCTCGGGCTCTTGTTCTGACTTATTCTGAAATCTCCCCTTATTAGCCATTTTACCTTTTTGGGGTTGTTTTTGTTGTCTTCTAACAAAAGGACCCCAGCTTTTGATGGACAACTCCTCTGGAACTTAGGAACAATTGTAAGGAAACTCTGGTTCCCTAATGAAATGTCAGCATTGGAAATGCTGAGTGCCAACATGCCAAAAAAAATGAAGCAGTGGGCTAAGATTCAGGTTTCAGTGAAGCATTGGTAATGGTGCCCAAAGGAGCTTCCAGAACAGGGGGAAATAGAGGGCATGGAAGTGTCCATCTGTAGTAATGCTAGTATCTCTGCTGGCCATCAGATATTTTGTAACTCTTCAGTTTGAAACACTGCATCATTTTAATAATGGTAACGGCAAAAGAAAGTTTCTCCAAAAGGGGAATCAGGAGGGCAAATCTTTTTCAGAAGCAACACCAAGGAAGAAAGGATTTGAGAAGAACAGGCTAGGGGAATCTACATAACAATGATTGTCCTCCTTCTCAGTGAAAGAATCCTTACAGCTTTTTAAAGCACTAGAAGAGGAAGGGGACACAGCAGGTGGAGCCTCAAAGTACTGTGGGGGCTTCACAGAAAAATGCTTTGAAGAGTCCGTGGTAAAGCCTTGCCATTGTTTTTGAGGATCACTCACCAATTGAGTGGAAAAATGCCCAGTTTGATGCAGTTTGTTTGCAGGGACATCTGCATGCACAAACCTCAGAAGGTCAGACCTCTAGTGAACTTCAATTAAGGAGCATTGTCCTTTCTCTCTGACAAGAATATGAGGAATGCCCCCCCCCCAGTCCCTTAGAAATAGCCATCCTAGGGTCCCCCCTACTCATCTGTAAAAGATGTCAGATCAGTCGCAGCAGACATGCAAATAGCTTGCATCATATCAGCCTCAGATGGGGTCAACGTTATGAGCACAGGAACTAGATGTTGCATGGTCTCATCATTAGACACAGTGGAGGTGCTTGGTAAAAGCTGGAGAGCAGAAGCCTCTACTTTTTTTTTTTTTTGATTTTTTCCAAAGTGGCTGGACATCAGGGTGGGTGGGCGTAGTGGACATCATGCCTTGCACGAGTTGTTTGAGTTGCTCGATGCTGTTCTGGAATGCCTATAAAGCTGCTGCTCCATGATAACAGGACCTGCAGACAATCTTATGAACTTTGAAATATTTACTTCTTACACTCTTAGCAACTAATTTCATATTACAAAAAAGTGCTTAAAATATCTGATGTTTAGTTTTATTTATTTTGTCTACACAATTCACTTCAATTTTTGTGAAACTGCTTAGGAAATGTGCATTGAAATAAAACTAAAATTGTTTTTATGCCTTCTTTAACCACAGCTCTGAAGTCCTTCTATAAATATTCTATTGAAGGACTCCTATTCTTGAGAACTCATTAGTGCAATATTGTCTGCACAGACAACCACCTAATAATGGAATTTACCCCAAATGTATATCAGTAGAGAGCCTAATTACTACCCTGTGGTACATAACACCTCTGTGTCAGAAAGAGAGAAAAATGCAGTCATTTCTTTACTTACAGTCTGTCTCCAGTCTGTCTCCCCTTCAAATATAATCAATCACACAGGTTTAAAATAATTTGCTTCTACATCCAAGTCAGAAGGCTGAAATGCATCACAGCAGCTCAACTTACCAATAACCTGGTTTGTGTTAAACCCATGCAGACACAAGTGTGTGTCATGTGTTAGGACTTTGCATCAATTCGGTATCAGCTTATTTTACAATATGGCCTGGCTCAAGGAGAAGCTAAAAGCCTCAGAAAAGTTAATGTAAATTAAGAAAAAAAATCTGTAAAGACTACAAATTTATCAAAGGTCCACAAAACAAATCTCAATAGTTTTGCTGCACTTAACCAACTAAAAGAAATTCAATAACATCCTCTTCATATTCAATTAATCTTCTGCTTATACAAGTTAAGCCTACTGTGTGCATTAAACCTTTTGCCAACAGGAAGGAAAATTACTTAACTGTTCTGTTTGAATGGAAAACAGCACCCTAACAATAAGGTGTGGCAAATAGAGGTAAATAAAGCAAAACTGGTTCTACCAAGTACTAATAACATTGATGCAAGCTTTACTATATTCATTTTTGTCACATCAGTTTGATATACTACCAAAAGAAGTTTAAACGGAAACATACAATTGGTGCCAAGACAGATGCATTCTCCATGACGGCCGTCACACATTTTGTTTTTCCACTACTCTTCTTGACCGTTTCTACATGTTGTTCACTTCCTACTGTGTGTCTGCATGTGTGTAAGACTACTGGTGATTATTTGCTCTGTCCTGTTACTTTGGCATTTCAATCTAGCTGTCCAACTATCTGTTGAATGTATCACAGCAAACTCAATGGTGTTTACTACAGTATTTTCATTTGAAAGAGCTAGACAAAAGCTGAAAACAATGGAGGAGTGCTTCAAGTAATCCCCCCCATACACACACACTTGCTGGAAACTACACTTTAGTACCCCAGATTCAAGACTGAGGCACAAGAGAAAAACTGAGACATAACTATTAGGCTAACACAAAGACATGTACCCTGCTCACTATACAGCATGTCTTCCAGGCAGTACAACCTTGTAGCTCACAGCACATGAACATCTGCTGCTGTCCACTCATTTGCCTCTTCCTTTCTAACCCTTAATAATAACGCAAGGCATTATTTCCGTTGGGATGGGATGTTCAAATGCAGAATTTTGTCTTGGCCTTACAGGGAAGAATACAGACTAGCACACAACTCTGAAATATGTTAGGAAGAGTGTGGAGGTGTTATTTATATGCACACAGCAGACCAATGGGGCAGATGCGATGCAAAAAGTCCCAGTAAGCAGAGTTCAGGAATGAGCATAATTTATTGCTGCTGTGAAGGACACTATCCAAGTAACACGCAGAAGTAGAACAGATGGTCTAACCTGCACGAGAGCTACATTCCCACGGTTTCCCTATAACTGAAAGTTATGTACTTGCCATAACAAAAGATCTTCAGTAACCATGTCCATCCACTTCAGTCTGTAGGACTAGCAGCAGCAAGTGCCACTCAGCTTGGCAAACAAACTTTCCAAATTTCAAACATATACCCCTATTCCCATAGTATTGTGGTGCCAGTCAGCTCGGCAGACAGAAACATGCCAAATTTCAAACACATACCCCTATTCCCATAGTATCCTGGTGCCACTCAGCTCGGCAGATAGAAAGTTTCCAAATTTGAAACACATACCCCTAGTCCGATAGTATCCTGGTCCTCCTCTTTTTTTCCCCCAGATCTCAAACATGCAAAGGAACAAGCCAGTACATCTCAGCAAATACAAACAATCGCACACATAATTTAAAAATTACCTGACACACCTCCAAGCCCCAATCAGCAATGGAAGGTGGGAAGGGATGCTGAAGTGGACTGGACACTGGACATGGCTAATGATAATTTATTGTTAAGTACGTAAAGCTTGTATCTTCCATGATACAACCACAGCCACTTCAACCATTAAGACAGTCCAGAGCTCTCCCACTTGGGCGGTATAATGACAGAATATATCTGGTGACCACTGATTATAAAGCAAATCTACATACAGAGACAATTCCAGCTTATGGAAAAGAACGCAGGGAACCCCATGTTCACAGCTGTAGAAACAACATCCATGGAGGCAATTCCTGGAGAAAGATTTAAACTTGTAGAACAAATATTTTCTGCATTTGTGGTTAAAAAAAAACTGTAGCCCCAAAAAAACACCTTTTGACAGCATAACTTTGGATATTTTCTCACCCACACAATGCAAATAATTTATCAACTTTTCTAATTTAGGCCGTTTGTCCCCCCAAAAAAAAGCATACCTGCCTATGTGCATCCAAACAATGCAACCAATACTCATCTCTGTTGGGATTGTTGAGGAAAATGGCAAGCAAATTAATATGTTGACTTAAAATTTGCCTCTGCAGCCACCCTGGGCATGAAAAATGAATTAGCCCTCAAGAATGATATTTTTTACATTTTAAAGTGCAGACATACTTCAGAAAAGAAAAAAAAAATGTAAAGTCAGAATTTAAATATGTAATTGCTAGAATGATAGATGAAAGCAGTTTCTCTCATTAGTTAGCTGCTTTACTCCTTGGTTGTGGTGTCTTCAGTGTTGTCTTCCTATCTTCCCTGTTTCTTGTGGGTTTTTGCCCAGCTGACATTTACATCTGACAACCATAAATACTGCCTTTACCCAGTAGCTGGAGTTGTGTAACTTAATTACTGGATGGACACAAACCAATGATTTCAGCTATGTAACATCACTACTGGATGGACTTTGGAATGGTTGAGGCAATTAGCCCACCATGTAAGAAAGACTCAAAAATACTAAAAAAAAAAAAAACTCTGGAGGATTTTCTATATAAAGGCATTCAATATGCATATGCACTAATTAGGAAAGACAGCCCCCAAGACAATTCTCAATCCAATGTCTGCTCCACTCCAAGTACCCCAAGTTTTCACTTAAACTACAACTTTCAACCAATCATTGTCGTTTTGAAATGCATACAAAACAGCGCAGCAACCCCATCACACTTTCTGCCACAGATAACAACAAACCAAGTTGTCAGGTTTCAGTGCCACAATACCCAGAACAGCAACAGTGCACCACAACAGAAGTACTCCAAAATATAACAATCATTACTAGAATGAAAGCCACAATTACAACAAAATTCAAAATACCAGAATCAAAGGAACAGACAAAATCTACTTATGAGTACTCCATACATGCTATCCTGCAGCAACCGGAAAATAAGTTGCCACCACTCCTGCCTCTAAAGAGATGTCTTTTATAAGCAAAACAAGTTTATTTAATGCAAGAAAATCAAAAAATAAAGAATCACAAAGGGTTATGAGCAGGTTGCTGATCATAACCTGCCTATTATGTGTTTGAGACATGGGTGCCAAAAAATCAAGCACAGCTTGGGAGATGGATCTTGGTATCCATGTCAAGAACAAACAATTTGGGGTTATGACTGCAGACCCAATCATAATTCCTTCTAGTGCATGGAACTTTCTGTTCCATGTACTACTTTTGTTACAGAACAAAAATGCAAACAGTTTTCCCGAATTTCAAAGCTGTAAGGCACCTGGCGACCACAGTCAAAAAGGCAGTAACATACTCTCTTATATTACACAAAGTCAGAAACACATTACCAGCACAGACAACAGACAGAAACATTTATTTTTCATTTTGCCACTGTCAATTGCTAGTCAGTACTGTCAGATTTAACTGCCTAGAGTCATACCAAATCTTAAAAACCGCGCTTAACATTTAATATCAGGTCTTACAACTACAGAAGCACTTAACCGATTTTTTTTTTCTTCTTCCAGATATTGAACTGCTGTAGGCACAGTAAATGTATCTGTATAAACACAAAATCACAAACTAACAGTCTGCTCTCAGTTAAGATCATTTATAAAGACTATTCGTAAAGGATACTTTTTGTAAAAATACAGGCAAAGAAGATTTAGAAATTAATGCTGGTAACTCATAAAACCTTCTTATTAAGGTACTGGCTAAAAAAAGAACATGTTTTTCCAAATAATGGCTACAAAGAACACAATTTTCCAGGTAAACACCTCCAAGTCCTCTTTGGAAGCTGAATCAAAAGGGAGATACAGTTAACCTTTCAAATATGAAATTAAGATCCTAGCACAGTACATGTTCTTCTATGGAGGACTTAAAAAAAAAAACACCTTCAGAAAAGCTTTGCATAAAAAAAAAAAAAAAAAAAAAGTAGTGAGGTCTTGTTTAGATATTGGTGAAAGACAGACATAACTGCCAAATGTACTTTCACAAATGAGACTTGAATCAAAAACCTAAGGAAAGTACTCCAAAGAATCCAAACCCTGAAAAGTCATCCAGCACTTACTCTTAAATGCTGATTTGGTAAAAGTCCTCGGAACAAAAATAAGAATTCGATCAGCAGCAGGTAAGCAGGGTCTCCTGCTATTAATGGAACTGGAGATGCAATGTCATTAATCAAAGTGAATGAAGGCCCAAGGTAAGGCTTGCTGGAAAATTGTCAGGAAATTCCTGAAATGTTTTTGGCAGGTTTCTCCAAAGGAGGGAAAAGCAGGGGATAACAAAATTGTCTTGGCCAAAAAGGGTTATATGAATTAAACATGCCTTGTTCTACACTGCTTTCTGCAAACAGCCTTGCAATAACAGGAAATGGGGGAAGCACAGAGATGTCCTGGTGGCAGTTGCTGAACTACAGCAACCCTAACTGGCTGGTCCTGTGGAGGGGACTACGAAAAAAATGTTGCTTCACTTTATACGCCTTTCAGGCAGGCATAAAAAGTTAGTAAAAGAGGCAAATATAAGATGGACCTTTTTGCAGAAAGGAGGTGGTGAACAGCACTATGGAATTAGGAGTGGAATTTGAACCAGGGAATGTTTTCACATTCCTACTGACTAGCACCTGCAGCTGCCAGCTTTAATGGTTAAAGGGGATGGTCTGAATTGTTGAACATTTTGCGCATCATATGACACATGATACAACCGTATCACTGTGGTTAGGTCATTAGCATTTAATCTACATACCAACATATATCCATCCATTCAAAACCCTTTTTCACATTTTTGCACATGGGGTAGGGGTGTCACTTCAACAATGACAATTATCCAGAGCCAACATTTTCATCGCCGGATGGCTAGCCCTGCTATGGTGGGTCTTTTACACCACACACACCTGTGTCTGATCTACCTACTGCTTGTCTTTGGAATGTGGGAGAAAACCAAAGCACCTGAGGAAACCCATATGAACACGGAGGACATGCAGACACCACACAGAAGGCACCCAAGCCAAGAATCAAACTGGGAAACAACTTGCTGGGAAATGACAATGCCATCTATTGTGCCACTGTGACATCCTCATTTTTAAATATTTCAACCAAAGGGTAAAATGGTCACAAAGACTAAGCCTTCAGAAAAATTGTAATAAAAACAATCCAAGCTACAGTTTCCACTATGCAATACCTTAAAACCTCCTATTGTAGAGGCTAATGGGATATATGCAAATGACCTCTAAGGGACATACCAGAGTTTCAACCACATGACTTCTGATGCACACAAATAAGTCATGTGCATTCAGGTTAAAAAAGCCAAACCCCACTAGATGAAGACATATCATGTTCAGCCTTTTTCTGACCTTGTCAACACAGCATAAGTGGATTGTTTTTCTATACTTTATAAACACAGAGCTTAAAACTACATGCACAGAAGTATGCAATAAATTACATTTGGCACTAACACTATACTAGGCATGTCGTAGGCTATTAACATTACGATGAAACTTCTTTATACGTCAGACAAGTACATAACAACATCCCTGAAGAGTTTCTTCAGTTTACCATACCTTGAGAATTTAACAGGACTATTTACATCACATATCTGGTACTGCTTTTGGGGGAGCGTTTTTCCAATCAAAGTTTTCACAACCGTCTTAAACTGACTGATTGTTACACACTTATTTGCTTACCTTTTTGTAATCTTGGAAATGCCTAGTACATAGACTTTCTAAATATGCTTTGAAAGAGATTGTGGAACATTTCTACAGTCTCAACTGCTCAACAGGCAGCACACTCATACCTGGTGTAGAAGGCTGTATGTTCTATTCTCACATCACACACTTGGATTAGTTTTTCCAATGCCGACACTGCACTGTAGCATAAGGGGGTACTGCACTCCTGAGTGTACAGTCCTTTGGATGAGACATTAATACTGAGGCCCTATCTGCCAGTGTTGGTGGCAGCTCACGTGAATGTAAAATATCCCATAGCACTTTACCAAAAAAAGTAAGTGAAGTTCCCTAATGTCCTAATCAAATTTCCCCTAGTCAATATGAAATCCACCTTGTGTTTCCTCTGGAGAGAGGCCACTGGTCTAAAGTGACTAAGCCATTCCACAGTCAAAGTGCATATAAAGTCAAATAGAAAAATGTTTCTAACTGAACCTCTTTACCTCAAAACATTCAAGGAATTCCTCACATGCATATACTTACTACCAGTAGTCATTTCCCTTTCAAGCATTTCCCGTGTGCTTTCTGTAAATATCTGACCGATACACAACTGAGATATGTTCACGTAGTATCAGAGCCCTCAAATTGTTCTGACTAACTAGCTTATTCACATCATAGTATGTTTAAGCAGCCATAACTAGTTTTGAGTACTCCAAAAATGTTTACTAGCTCTATTCACAGACTACATTTTGCTATAAAAGATTTTTTTTTTAGAGGCAGAGTTACAATCAGACATATTAAGTACAAACCTGCAAGATACCACAGCATTCAAAAAAACTTCTGGGAAGCCTGCTTGTCTTCTATCCTTTATATTAGTACAGCTGTTCAGATTTTATTTCTAAATCAAGTTTTCTGACTTCAGAATACAACCATTTTAGAATTTTAACTCTTATTTTACTTGAACATTATGCAGGCTGAGTATACTCAGCAGCTGTATTAAACAGTTATCTTCTTTTGTCTGACCTCGCACAAGTTATCAGTTATGCTTACACCACCTTACAAGTCTTCAAACTGGTTTTTGGAACACCTCTGATGCCAATGAAATGCCAAACAGAAGTCAAAGGAATCTGTACCTCCTTAACAGCGTACTAAATATATACACTTCTGAGCTAGCTAGCATTAGCTGCCAGAAACCTGCTTTGCATTTAATACTGAAAACAAAACATTTGACATTCTTAACTACACTTTAACAGTAAGCAATTGATAATGTTCTCTAATCAATTTATTCAGATCTTGCCAATCAACATGAATGCAAACCAGGTCTTTCTCACAGCACTGTCCATTCCAACCATCCATTCTGGTGGTTCTAATAGTCTCTTAATACTGTTTATGCATTATGTACGTTTCGGTTCCTCTTAAACTTTACTTCCGAGTACTACAGGTACTTTTCTGAGAGCACAAATCAGACACAAAATCAGACTATTATTATTATTACATAAACTTTGCTGAAAAATATCAAACTAGTCAGTACAGTCATGTGGGAATAACATTACTATGGCTTTGTGAAGTACCTTGATTGCTTGTGTGACAGTGAGATAGTTTATGAACACACTTCACTGTTGCTTTCACACAATGCATTCTTTTTATCAGTGCTAGTTTTCTCAATACACACGGCCTAAAGTTTTGGGAGAATTCAATTCTTTAAGTGCAACTATTTGAAAAGCAAAAAACAAAAAAAAAAAGAGACAGCCTGGATTTGGTACTCAGTCAGTGGTGTACGATGTAATGGTGCTGTCAGTGGCCAAAGAACATTAACAGTAAACAAGCCTCTCTCACATATGTCCCGGTCCAGTTACTTTTTCTTTTTTTGGTTCTTCCAATATCTCACCCAATGGCTCCAATACCAGCATCCAGTCCAGCTGGCATTCCCAGAATAAGAGACAGCACTACAGCCTATTCACTCCTGCCTCGGAATTCTGAATGACAGTATATTCCCAGTTACTGTCAGGTTGTATAGAATGGGTTTTGTGGAGTAGCATATGCTGTCCCTTTGGGAGTATACCCATTACTCAACAGGTCCACTGCTCTCCTTCACTATCTTCTGAGAGAAAACATGCCTCTGCATAGAGTTCCCCTTGGCTACTTTGCACAAATGCAAAACAGCAGCATAGGCTCCACAGATTCAAACTCCAGTGGGTAACACCTACTGCTCCTGCTAGGTGTCATCCATGTGGCAAGCCACAGCTGCCTCCCTTCCCCAAGGATAGGCAAGCTGGAAGTGACCTCTCCCTGGTCATCTTTTACAGTTGCCTGAGCTTCTACTCAAACCTGAGTCACTTACACGGTCACATACCCAAAGGGTTAGAGTACACCATAGTCAGGGCTTTATCCTTCTTTTATTTAAACCAGCTCAGTGGCACAGTATTTTCTGAGGAAATATTACCGTCTACACTTGCCCCATTTCACCTGCATATTCTCTCCAATAGTCCTGAGTACGTCTTGCCAACAAATCTGACTAGGCCTCCTGTATTCGTGCTTCTTGAGGCATTTTCAGACTTCACTGTATTGTCTTTTACTTCCACAGTACTGATGAACTGTTTTCACATTTCTGCTAAAAAGCAAGCAACTTCTTACAAATTCATTTGTTTTTGCGCATCTTATAAAAAATATGTCATTTTCCAGCACAGATTCAGGTTCATGGTTATAGCCATGCCTACTGCAAGCTTGAAAACAATCTATATGAATTACTTTTTCTACACTTCATCTTTGTTACAGTGCACCACCAACCATATGGCTCTCACTTTCATACCCATTACTTTACAACGCATCATGACACGGCCTACCTTTATTTCTCATTTTCACCTATTTGATCCATGTTTTCAAGCACACTGTTTTCATCAGTTAATTCTTTTAACTGTGTACTAGTAATTTCACTTCCTTGGAGCAAATCCACAGGTCGATAAGATCAGGATGGCTTCGCTGGATAGCCAGTTTCTTGCTGTATCATTTCTCATACCACAACATTTACGCAGCTCACCAAATTCATGGTCTTTGGCTGTGTTACTCAGCTCAGTAAACATATTTATCTGTAGTCTCTGTAGGGCCCTGCACTCTTACAAAGAGTATAAGTCTATTAAATAAAAAAATATTTCTGGTATAACTATAATTACAAATAACTTGCGTCTAAGAGCTGCTACTCTGTCTTGCTTTTCATCAAGAAAAGCAAATGTTGAATACCTTCTTTTCCAACATTTATGAATGTGGCATACTGGACTTTTCCAGCAGATCTGCCTGCAATGAGGAATAAATCAAATTTATGGATACAGACCTTCTGTTTTACTGCTGAATTATGGTGGTTGCAGTTGGGCTATATTTGAATTATTCTTCTGTGGTTCAAAACAGAGAGCAGTGCACTTCATTTTCTTCTGCCATTTTGTTTCAGTTCTGGCAGGTATTTCACCCCTATCTGGCACTGTGTCATATGTCAGCAGGCTTTAAAATGACACACAGATAAGAAAGATCTTCCATAAGGAATGTAGTCAAGATTAGTTTTTTTCTCCACTGCCTAACAACCAACAGACTCTCTCTTATTTAACAAGCTCATTTGTTTCCCATACACCAGGTAACTGCCAAACGAGAGGGGTGTTGTCATTTATGCAGTCATCGAGATTTATTATTCTACCCACCTTTCACAGCCTAAACCCACAGAGCTTGCCAGGTAAAATGACTACTGTTTGGCGTGTACATCAGTGGGGGCATGCCACTCACTTAGGCAAACATAACCCCCCCTTAAAGCCAGCAATATGCTGGGGTCTCCAACTCCATCAAGGGTTCAACAGGAACTTGCATCCTGGTCATGCATTCCAACATCCTCTTCTACAGAAGAATAAGCCAGGAAAGTTTCAACATTCCTCTCCTTCAGTATGCGAGATCCAGCATACAGCCATGAATCAAACTCCAGTTATATGGCTTGTAGGGCTTTAATTACTATACCAACATGGCTGGCCTATATGCAAACAGACTTTTCTACAACCTCTCTGTGTCACATGCCATGAAAATGACTGTAGTTTGTTCTTTACCGTTAAGCATGTAAACTCATGCACCTGCCAAAGTGGTTAGTAAGACTGAGAACATTAATCAAACCAAATGGTCTTCCCTGTAGTACCGAGGGAGCTATGATTTGACTGAGCTGCACAAGTAACCTTACTAAAAATACAACGTATGGTTTAGAATAAAGGGCTGAGAAAGTTGGGTGAGCAATCGGCTGAACATCTCAAACTGAGAAACAATGACATACACCATCACCTGATCTTTCTTCTATGTTGTAGATGTTCCATGTCAGAATACCTCTGTAGGAACCACTTCATCTGCTTGGACCAAACAGTAAAAGAATGGATAAATACCAAAGGTAGTTACACCTTTAGACTTCAAGGGAACACATTTGGTTTCAAAAAATCACTTGTCATGCACTCTCCATTAAGTAGTTTGTTTAGAGTGGTTTAACTATGACACTACAGTTAATCTGCAGAATTGTCATGCTCAAAAGCAACCCAATCCTGGAGAGATAGCAGGATACAATGTGCACCACACATTAAAACAGGATAACTCTTCAACAATGAGTTTTCACTTTTGCCTGCCTTAAAATACATCAATTTTATCCATTATAAAACAATCCAAAAGTGTCTTAAACTTCCAGTGCTAGAAGCAAGTCTTACATAAATGGGCAACATTAAATAATTTCCCCTTACATTTGCAAAAGATCTGAAGAGGTCACCAGTCAACACACATCTCTTATGCCATCAATGTCCTTGCATCTTGGTGGCAGGGTCTTGACAGAAGCCCTAAAGGAAGTATAGCACTGGATGTCATGCTATCTGACCAAATGACAATCCCAAGAGTGAGGAATGCAAAGTACAGCTGTGTAAACTTACCATAAATGTAGATGTTCAAGTGTATTCACTGCTGCAGTCATTACATTTGGGTAATCTGCTGGCAGGTTGCCCTCAGTCGGCCTAAATTCCAAAGTCTTGGGTCCTACGTTGGTTGCTGTCTTCTCTTCCATGACGACAGGTCGTCAGGGATATAAAACATGCATCCGACGCCATTTTCTTTAGTTTTTCTTGCCCCCGATGTCAGGCGCCCCCAAAAAGGTAGCCAATTTATATATATGTAAATATACATGCATCAATATAAACTTTACCTTCATCTACAAGCAAATACACCACATAGGCTGTAGAAGATAGAGAAGGAAAGATAAATTTCAGAATGACAGGGGGATGGCAGGAGGGTAACCTGGACTGCAACAGTGAATACACTCTAACATCTACATTTATGGCAAGTGTACACAACTGTACTATGTTCTTAGTGTTTCACTGTTGCAGTTATTACATTTGGGTAGAATCCCAAAGCTATGGTTGGGGGGCTGGAGCTAAAAACATTAGGTGCGGCTAAAAGGCCCTGCAGCACTGCAGTGGCAAAGCCTGCCCTGGACTTAGAGTAAAGAGGCAAATGGCAATGCTTTGTAAAGGTGTGAACAGAACTCCAAGTAGCATCCTCTAGAATGTCTTTGGTTGGTACTCCTCTGAGAAAGGCTGCTGAAGTGGCAGCAGCTCTGGTGGAATGAGACCTAATGCCCTTGGGCACAGGTTTACCATGGTGTAAGTAGCAGAAACGGATGCAGTGGCTGATCCACTTTGAAATTGTCTGCTTTGAAATAGCCTTTCCTTCTCATCCTGCAGCATATGCCACTAGTAATTGCTCAGTTTTTCTTAGAGCTTTAGTCCTGCTCAAGTAGAATCTTAGCTGTCTGTGTACGTCCAAGGAATGCAGAATTCTCTCCCCCTTGTTCTACGGATTTGCATAGAAAGTTGGCAGATGAATTGTTTGGTTAAGGGCCACACTGGAAACCACCTTAGGCATAAAAGTAGGATTTGTCCTCAGAGACACCCTGTCTGGGTAAAATATGATAAAAGGCTCTACAGCCATGAGGGCCTGTAACTCTGAAACTCTTCTTGCTGAAGTAACTGCTAGCAGCAGAGCCGTTTTCCATGATAAGAATTTTAGATCAGCGGTAGCAGCTGGTTCAAATGGAGGCAGGGTGAGCTTTTCCAGCACATAATTGAGGTCCCATGGAGGTAATGGTGATCTTCTAGGAGGCCTTAAATTTTTGGCTCCTCTAAGATACTGCTTTAGTAAAGCATGAGAAAAGATTGGTGGCTCTGTATTGTAATGAGCCGAAATGGCAGAGGCATGGATTTTGATTGATGAGAAAGATGGGCCTTTGTCAAGCATCTCAGTTAAGTACTGTAATATCTGAGGAATATTTGGTTCTGCTGTATCAGTTCCTTGTGCCCGATTCCAAGCACAGAATCTCTTCCATTTGTCAGCATAAGATTTTCTAGTACTCGGCCTTCTGGCTTCCAAAATGACATCCATCACAGCTTTACTGAGAAGTGTTGTTCGTCTGACTACATGATTAGCCATGCTGCCAGGTTCAGAGTCTGTAGTTGATTGTGCAGGATATGATTGTTTTGCTGGGACAGTAGTTGTGGTCTTTGAGGCAAGGTCCAAGCTGGGTACTGAGACAAGTTCCTTAGGATTGGGTAACAGTATTGGCGGGGCCAGTCCGGGGCAATTAATATCATCTTTGGTTTCTCTTGTCTGACTTTTAGGAGGATGTTAGGTACAAGAGGCAGAGGAGGAAAGGCGTAAGCAAATAGGTTTTTCCAACTGAAGGATAGGGTGTCCACTTTCCATGCTTGTCTGTGATAAGTCCTTGTGCAGAATTTTTTCAATTGATAACTTTGAGGTGAAGCAAAGAGATCTATGTCTGGGCTCCCCCATTTCTCTGTTATCATGCTGAAGACTTGTGGATTTAGTTTCCACTCGTGAGGATCCATAAGGTTTCTGCTTAAATCGTCTGCCAGAGAGAGTGTTTTGTTTTCCTGGCAGGAATTGAGCTTGAAGATGTATTTGGTAGGTCAAAGCTGTGTCCCACAGTGCCATAGCTAATCTGCAAAGGGGGTATGAGTGTGTGCCCCCCTGCTTGTTTATATACCACATGACTGTGGTGTTGTCCGTCTTTATCAGCAGTTGTCCTGGATGAAGTAAATCCTTGAAGGCTGTTAGGGCATTTTGAACAGCTAGCATCTCTTTCTGGTTGATATGCAGATGCATTTGCTTTGGTGCCCATAGGCCCTGAATGCATCTTCCTGCCATGTGGGCCCCCCAGGAATAATCTGATGCATCTGTTGTTAAGGTATGGCTGGCAGAGGGAAGAGTGAAGGGCAGTCCCATGTTTTGGTGACATGCCTTTGCCCACCATAGAAAATCCTGTTCCAGGCAGGGAATGAGAGGAATCCTTGCTTCCAGACTGTGTGAATGTTGACTCCATAAACTTTTTAGGTACCATTGAAGTTTCCTCATGTGCAGTCTTGCATATGGAATCAATAGGATGCAGGATGCCATGAAGCCCAGAGCCTGGAGAATTTGTCTTGCAGAATACTGGGTTTTTGTTGCCATCAGTTTGAAGTAAGTAGTCAGTTGCCTTTGCTTGTCTGGCGTGAGGTAAGCCATCTGGGCAGTTGTATCTAAGCTTGCACCCAGGAATGTTATCTTTTGTGAGAGTACCAGTTGTGATTTCTTTTCGTTTATTGTGTACCCTAGGCATGCCAGAAGCCTTCTCACAAATGCCAGGTGTTGAAGAAGAGTGTCCTTGTTCTCTGCTTGAATGAGACAGTCGTCCAAGTAAGGATATATTTGTATACTTCTTTGTCTGCAAAATGCAATTACTGGTGCCAGGCACTTTGTAAAGACCCTGGGCACAGTAGATAAGCCAAAGGGCAGTGCATAGAATTGCTAATGGATTAAGCCAGCCTTGAATCTGAGGCATCTTCTGCACGATTGTCTTATTGGGACATGCAGGTATGCCTCTTTTAGGTCTAAAGTCACCAGCCAAGTATTCTTGCCCAGCATGGGCAGAAGTAGCTGCAAAGTCAGCATTTTGAATTTTGGAATGTCCGGGTATGTGTTCAAAATCTATAAATCCAGTACTGGCCGCCAGGCCTTGTCCTTTCTGGGTACCAAGAACAGTCTTGAGTAAAAACCTTGTCCTTTTTCCTGTTCTGGTACTGTCTGAATAGCCCCCATATCCATGAGGGACGTAACCTGTTTCTGTGCCTCTGCCCATTGATTTTTTGGCAGATCTGGCCAACCATTTGTCATTGGCAGAGTGTGGAAATGGAATCTGTATCCCTGTGATACGATGTTTAGTACCCACTTGTCCTGGGTTATTAAATGCCAAATTTTGAGCAAAGTGCTAATTTTCCCCCTATGGGTGTTGCCAAAAGATAAGTGCTTGGTGAAGGCAGAGGGAATTCATTGGGATTACTTTCTGTAGGTTTGCGCTTTTTCTCCTCCAGATTTGGAGGTGGAAGCGCCCCATTGCTTTGACCTGTATGAATCTTGCGCCTGGTATCTGGAACCCTTAGGGCATCTGGATTTGCCCCTTTGAGCTCTGACACAGGAAAGGACCATTTTTTGTAGGCCAGTGTCTACTGAATCTAGGTGGCTGCACTTGTAAGAAGTCTTTAACAGTTTGCATGGACTTAGCTTTGTCTTCCATTTTCTTTACAACCTCTTCTGCCTTAATTCCAAACAGAGAATTTAGCTTTAATATGATCAGGCAAATTTTGTTCCTTTAACCAGGCATGCCTCCTAATCACAGATCCAGTAACTGCGGCCCTGCAAGAGGCCTCTAAGGAATCAAAACCACATTGCAAAGTATGCTTTCCAACTTGTTCAACTGCATGCATTAATTCCTGCAGTTCCTTATTTTCTGCACATTCTGAAATCAACATAATTTTCTGTTTCAACAATCCCATAACATGTTGTTGGTACTTAATCATATGAAATTGACAGTTTAAGGCCCTGATTGCCAAGGTTGCAGGTGTATAAACCTTTTTTCCCCATCGGTCTAGTGCCCTTGAATCTCTGTCAGAGGGTGTAAGATTTTTTGCTGTTGAGGATTTAACTCCCTTTGGACCCTGTGAAGTAGTTTCAGGATCAGCAGCAGGGTTTCTAAATAAAAATGTATGCGAGTCAGGTACCCTGTAATATCTGTCAGGCTTACTGGGAGCCGGAGGTTAGGAGTCAGGGGTCAAGCTTGACTCCGAAAACACATCATCCACAACGTCTAAAACAGGGGGAATGGCTAAAGGCTTGTGCTGAGGGAGAAGGAAATCTCTGAGCCTCTTTTTTTGATTCTGAGAAATCTTGACTCTCCCTGTGAATATGCTCCCTCAAAGTATGCAAGGTTTCTCCAAATGAATAATCCTCAGGAGGAGATGCAGATGGAATAGACTCCTCAGCATCAGAATCCTCATAGGGAGGTATAGACAATTCCTAATCAGAAGAAATAGAAACCTGATCTGAAGATTCATAATCAGTGTCTTGCCTAGGCCTCTTATCTGGAGGGGGATGGGTACCCCTGATCAAGGTAATAAGGTCTTCAGCCATTTTGATCATCTGTTTTTTAGACATAGAAGCCTGTGCACATGTCTCATGCGTCGTGTTTTTTAGTTTTAGAAGTTGCTTTGATCTTTGGTTTTGCAGCTGTCGTCGGTTTGATATACAAATGTTGAGGTATGAATACACCCTCAGAAGCCGGTGCCTGCTCAGCGGCTCTGGACCCATCCGAGGGAGATGCATCCATCGGTCAAATACCTTGAGTATCTTGCAGCATGCCGGACTCCACATGGGTGTCGGTTGAGGCCTGCGACTCGAAGGTAGCGGGTATCAGGGGCTGCGAAAGCACCTCACTGAGAACCGGCGACTGGCTTAGGAGAAGCTTCGTCATTGGTTTAGTATCTCGACTGCCTTTCTCTGTCCTTTTCTTTGTGTTTTTTATGTACTCCAGTAGTCTGATTGCTATCTGACAACATTTCTGGGTAGTTAAATCTGTTTCCAAAATACTTGGATGCAAAAATAAACAGACACTTAATAGTGCGTTGGTTAAATCTAGCACAAAACTGACAGCCAGGCACGTTGTGATCAGGGCCTAGGGTAAGGAATACAGTATAAATGGAAGTCCTTATGAGGTTTTTGCTTCCCACATGTAATACAATTATTAACTTTTTCTGACATCGGTAAAAAGCAAGGAAAAAAAGTACTTAGTTTTAGTAAAGACTTCGGTTCTGAAACTCAAAATCAAATTTTTCAGTAGTCAGCCGACCGGCACTTGCAAAAATGCTTCTGCTTCGAGCACCGCGCGGCAAGAAAGATGAAAGAAAATGACGTCGGCTGCATGTTTTATACCCCTGACGACCTGACGTCATGGAAGAGAAGACAGCAACCGACGCAGGACCCAAGACTTTGGAATTCAGGCCGACTGAGGGCAACCTGCCAGCAGATTACCCAAATGTAATGTCTGCAACAGTGAAACACGAAGAACATCAGTGAATGTTACAATGAACATAGACAGATCAGGAATTATGCTTACCTTCAACACCAAGATTAACTGCTCCAGGCGTGCGTTAGCTCAGTGCCTTAAAACAAAAACAAACTTTATCATGGTATAACATTTCCCTCACCTCAGAATATGTCCTACATCTCTCTCTCTCCATCTCCAGATTTTGGAAGTGCTCCAGAATCATGAGCACTTTTCACACCAAAAAATCCTGTATTGGGAGGAGCACTCAAAAAGTACAGTTGTGTGCACTTACCATAAATGTAGATGTTCGAGCATATTCACTGTTGCAGTCATCACACTTGGGTTATCTGCCTGCAGGTAGCCCTCAGTCAGCCCGAATAGCAGAGACTTGGTATTTCTGCGTCGGTTGCTGTCGCTTTAGGACTGACGTCAGGTCATCAGGGGTATAAAAACAGGAAGCCGATGCCATTACATCAGTTTTTCTTTCCCAAAATGACAGGAGCCCCCCCCCAAATAGGGAGCTAAGTTATGGTGGGAAAAACACCACCAGTAAAAAGTAAATACCAATAGACTTGTAATGGGAGAGTAATAGAGAGGAGAGAGAGACGAGGGGACTGGAGGGTGAGAAACTAGGGCTGCAACCGTGAATACACTCTAACATATACATTTATGGTAAGTGTACACAACTGTACTATGTTCTTCAAGTTTCATTGTTGCAGTCATCACACTTGTGTTGATTCCCAAAGCTGAAGAGTGGGTAGAGGCAGTCAAGAAGAGTGGGTAGAGGCAGTCAAGAAGAGTTGGGGCTGGCTAGTATGCCCTGCAGGACTGCGGTTGCAAAACCCACCCTGGATTTGGAAAAGATAGGCAAGTGGTAATGTTTGGTGAAGGTGTGAACAGAACTCCAAGTAGCAGCTTCCAGAATGTCCCTGGCATGGACTCCCCTGAGGAATGCTGTAGAGGTATATATTGCCCTAGTGGAATGCGTTCTGACCCCCCCCCCCGAGGTGTTGGTTTCCCATGGTGTTTGTAGCAGAAATGGATACAGTGTGCTACCCATTTGGAAATTGTTTGTTTTGAAATGGCCTTGCCCTCTGCTCCTGGTGCAAAACTGACTAGTACCTGGTCAGATTTCCTGAAGGTCTTAGTCCTATAAAGGTAGAATCTGAGCTGTCTGTGCACATCCGTTCCCCTTTATTTTGAGGATTAGGGAAGAAGGTTAGCAAATGGATGGATTGCTTGAGAGCTACATTGGACACCACTTTAGGCATACAGGAGGGGTTAGTCCTGAGAGAGACCCTGTCAGCATGAAAAATAACGAAGGGATCCACAGCCATAAGTGCTTGTAGCTCAGAGACTCTTCTATTTGAAGTGATGGCCAGAAGCAAGGCTGTTTTCCAAGAGAAGAATTTCTAACTCTGCTGATGCTGCAGGCTCAAAGGGAAGCAGTGTGAGCTTTTCCAGTACAAAGTTAAGGTCCCAAGCAGGGGTAGGTGCTCTCCTTGGTGGCCTTTAGTTGTTTGCCCCTTTAAGGAACTGTTTTATGAGAGGGTGAGAGAAGAGAGGTGGCTCAGTGTTGTAATGAGCAGAGATGGCAGAGGCATGGATCTTAATGGAAGAGAAGGATAGGCCTCTGTGGAGTAGCTCTGCTAGGTAATCCAGGATTAGAGGTAAGGAGGGCAGTGTTGTGTCCTCTCCTTTAGACTGACTCCAGGAACAATACCTTTTCCACTTATCAGCATAAGATTTCCTTGTACTGGGTCTTCTGGCTTCAAGAATGACGTTCAGCACCTGCTTGCTTAGGCTGGTCACAGGGGAGAAGTCAAGGAATAAGCCAGGCTGCACGATTCAGGGTTTGCAGCTGCGGATGCAAGATCTGTCCCTCCTGCTGAGTGTAGAGGGTTGAGATATGTGTCAGGATGGCACCAGTGACAGGCTGCGCAGTACTGGGTACCAGTGCTGGCGTGGCCAGTCCAGGGCAATCAAAATTGCCCTTGGTCTGTCCCGTCTTATCTTGATTAAGATTCTTGTGAGAAGAGGCAGAGGGGGAAATGCATAGATTGAGAGGCTTACCCACTGAAAGGATAGGGAATCCACTTTCCAGGCCCTGCTGTGAGATGCCCTGGTGCAGAATTTGCTGAGCTGGTGATTGTAGGGGGATGAAAAAAGATCCACCTCTGGGGTCCCCCATTTATGGGTTAGAAGGCTGAAAGTTCTGGGGTCTAATTGCCACTCGTGTGGGTCTAGGAGATTTCTGCTAAAGTCGTCTGCCAGATAGTTTTGCTTGCCTGGCAGGAATTGAGCTTACAGATGAATATGCATGTCCAAGGCCGTGTTCCAGAGGGCCATGGCTAGCCTGCAGAGTGGGTAAGAGTAGATTTCCCCCCTGCTTGTTGATGTACCACATAACTGTGGTGTTGTCTGTCTTTATTAGCAGGGGTCCTGGTGAGAGAAGGGAATCTGAAAGCTGTCAGCACGTGCTGAACTGCTAACATCTCTTTTTGGTTGATGTGCAGATGAATTTGTCTTGGGCTCCAGTGGCCCTGAATGCACTTGTCGTCCAGATGTGCCCTACAGGCATAGTCTGATGCATCTGTGGTTAGGGTCCGGGTGGCTTGGGGTTGAGTAAAGGGAAATCCCTTTTTGTGGTTGCATGCTGCTGCCCACCAAAGAAACTCTGTCCTTAGACAAGGTATGACGGTTTCCAGGTCCTGAGAATGTTGGCACCAAAGACTTAAGTACCACTGAAGTTTCCTCATATGCAGTCTGGCATATGGGATTAGTAGAATGCAAGAGGCCATGAACCCTAGGGCCTGCAGGATTTTCCTTGCAGATAGCTGGGTTCTGGTTGCCATTTGAGCAAAGTAGCCTGTTAGATAGGCTTGCTTTTCTGGAGTAAGGAATGCCATCTGGGATGATGTGTCTAAGCTTGCTCCCAGGAATACAATCTTTTGACTGGAGACTAGTTTGGATTTCTTTTCACTGATAGTGCACCCCAGGGAGGTTAGAAGGTTCTTTACAAATGTCAGGTGCTGCAACAGCTTTTCCTGACTGACTGCCTGAATCAGGCAGTCGTCCAAGTAAAGGTAAATTTGAATTTTTCTCTGTCTGCAATAGGCAATGGCTGGAGCCAGGCATTTAGTGAAGACTCTGGGAGTAGTGGAAAAGCCAAAGGGAAATGCAGAGAACTGATAATGCATCGATCCTGCCCTGAAATGTAGGTATTTCCTGCAAAAGTCCCTGACAGGGATGTGCAGATAGGCTTCTTTTAGGTCTAGGGTGGCTAACCAGGCATCTTCGGACAGCATAGGAAGAAGCCGTTGAAGGGTGAGCATTTTGAATTTTGGTACCACCAGGAAGGTGTTTAGAATTGAGAGATCTAGGATTGGGCACCAAGTGCCCTCTTTTCTGGGTACCAGGAAAAGTCTGGAATAAAATCCCTGACCTATCTGTTCTGCAAGAACAGGTTGAATAGCCCTTATGGAGAGCAGGGGTTGAACTTGGTTTTGTGCCTCTGCCCACTGGTTTGGAGGAAGGCCTGGGAACCCTTTTGGGGTTGGCAGTGAATGGAAGTAAAATTTGTACCCCGGGATATAATGTTGAGGACCCATCGGTCTTTGGTGATGGAGGTCCAGTTTTTTGCATGATGGGCAAGTTTTTCTCCTAGGGGCACAAGCACTTGGGAAGAGGTGAGGAGAGGAGTAGAGAAGTCATTGTGAATTATTTCCTTAAGGGGGTGGCTTAGCACTCCCTGTTTAAGAAGTGGAGGTACTCCATTGCTCAGATCTCTGCATACCCTGAGACTGTAATCTGGGAGGTCTGTTTCCCCTGGGTCTAGTTTGAGATGGCCTTGAGGGGGCTGGAAAGGACCAATGTTTCGAGGGGCAATGTCTACTGAAACTTGTAGGCTGCACTTGCAAAAAATCTTTGACTGTCTGCATAGACTTAGCTTTTTCTTCCATCTTTTTTAGAACCTCTTCTGCTTTGGTGCCAAACAGATTATCCTTGTTCAAAGGAGTGTCTAGCAATTTTGATTTGACATAGTCTGCTCTTTAAGCCAAGCATGCCTTCCCAGTACAAAACCAGTCACTGCTACCCTGCAAGATGCTTCTAGGGCATCAAAGCCACATTGCAAGGTATGCTTGCTGACTTGGCTTACAGAATGCATAAGTTCCTGTAATTCTTTATTTTCTGCACAGTCTGTAAAAGTAGATCATTTTTGTTTAATAAGTTCCATATGTTGCTGGTATGTCAGCATGTGAAACTGGCAATTCAATGCCCTAATGGCGAGAGTTGCAGAGGTGTATACTTTTTTATCCCTTCTGTCTAAAGCTCGAGAATCCCTGTCCGAAGGGGTGGGATTCTTAGCTGTAGTTGCTTTTATACCTTTAGGCCCCTGAGAAATTACCTCTAGGTCAGCAGTTGGATTTTTGAACAGAGATTTGTGAGAGTCAGGGACTCTGTAGTACCTGTCTGGTTTCCTTGGAGCAGGGGGTAAAGTATCAAGCGATAGACTGGATTCCATAAAGACATCATCCAGAACAGGAGGGATAGCTAAAGGTCTATGTTGTGGCAAGTCTATAAATTCTCTAGGTCTCATTTTGGACTGAGAATAATCCTGGTATTCCCACTGGAAATGCTCTCTTAAAGCATGTAGGGTTTTACCAAAAAAAAAAATCCTCTGGAGGAGAATCCTCATAAGCAGATAAAGGCATGTCTTCATATTCAGAAACCTCAGAGTCGTCAGACTCTTAGTCATTTAAAGCTTCTGGGAACAGGTCTCTCTCTTAGCAGGAGAAGGCTGGCTTCCCTCAGCATAATCAGGTCTTCTGCTATTTTAAGCATTAGATGTTGTGGCAAAGAAGCAGGTGCTTGAGTGTGGGCCGTCATTTTTTTAGGCGCAGCACGTACTCTTGGCCTTAGAAACTTGGCAGTTTTAGACAGAACTGAAGACGCGAAAGTAGTCAGTTTGTGTCGAGTATCAGTTCTGCGAAGAACTTCCTCAGAAGCCAGTGCCTGCACAGTAGCTCCGGACCCATCCAAGGTAGAGACATCCGCAGGTTCCCTAGTCAAAGAAGAGTCTCCCAGCATACCAGACTCCGAATGGGTCCCAGTAGTGGCCTGCAAATCCATCGAAGCAGGCATCAAGTGATGCGAAAGCACCTCACTGAGTACTGGGGAACTGGCGACTAACTTAACGGAAGCATCGTCAGCAGCTTTGGACCTGTGCGGTCTGTGCGTATTTATCCTTACATTTTTTTCAGAAGATCAGTAGACGGATGGCTTACCGAAGCCATTTCGGAATACGTCAATTGACAACAAAAGTATTTAGCGATAGGAAGGGCCCAACAACGAATAGTTTGGACATTTAACAAAGCACAAAACTGACAGCGAGGTACGTCGTGGTCTGGGCCTAAACAGGTGATGCAGTAAGAATGGAAATATCGGTGTGGTATTTGCTTTCCACAGGCGAGACAATTGTTAACTTTTTCTGACATCGGTTAGAGCAAGAAAAAAGGATCCCCAATGGGGTACTTGGCTTTAGAAGACTTCAGGATGATTCAAATTCGGAAATGACAACTCAGGTAGCGGCCGACCGGCACTCGTGCAAACTGCTTCTGCTTCGGGCTCCTCGGCAAGAAAGACTGATGTAATGGCGTCAGTTGCCTGTTTTTATACCCTTGACAACCTGACGTCAGTCCTGAAGCAACAGCAACCAACGCAGAAATACTAAGTCTCTGGTATTCGGGCCAACTGAGGACTACCTGCAGGCAGATAACCCAAGTGTGATGACTGGAACAGTGAAACACGAAGAACATCTGCCTGCCTCTGAAGCCATTCCTCCATGCATTTTCTAGTTTTCACCACATAAAGTGGGTATGCTGAAGTAGACAGCATAGGGCTCTATCATAATGGTAAATTCATTTTGCATCTTACATGAATCAGTCTTGTCCACTTCAGCACTAGGACAAGAGACCTCAGCTCATTTTCTTGAGAGGTATCAATATAGAATAGCCTGTGATGAAAGCAGACCTAAAAATCACACCCAGCTTACAGTATTTTGCAAGTTTATACAGAAATCCATTTTGCAGCAAAAAAACAAACTGAAACATTACTGAAAGCATGATTGGGAGCCATTGCTACTATACAGTAAACTTGGATTTAGTTGCCAAATCTTTATTGCAAGCATATAGCCCATTAAGGCAGGGTACTTCTAGAGATTTTTTTACTCTCTTTTTTCGAGCAGGAAACAAGAAGCTGTTATTGTTTTAAGTGTCTCTAGTTTTGCTCAAATAAAAGTGTGGCTTCTGAAAAGAATTTAGACAATCTAATTATATTCCACAGTTATAATACTGTAAGAATTACAGGCAAGTTAACTAATGGATTTAAATTATTTTCAGTGGCAGCCAGCTCTAAAGGCATAAAAGAATAAAACTCTGATTACAATGATTAGAGGCTCAGGTGTCTGTTGGAGCTGGCATGGGGAAGATGAGCATGGTTGGGGAGGAAGCTGACCAGGAATATCCAAGGTCAGACTTCTTCAGAGGAGGGACAGTGAGACAAAAAGTTCCAAGGTGGGGTGCTTGACCACAAAGTCATGAATGCATCAACTTCAATGCAAGACTTTGTGCCTTCTTGAGGTGGGCACAGTAGCTCCCACAGTGTCAAGTCACATGTCCCTTGCAATAACGGAAGGGTTAGATAATAAGCATGCCCCATTGCTGGGACTCTGCCGGAGGACAAGACACCACTGAGACTGCCTCTGTATGACTGGCTTCCCCTCCATCCGGCTCTCACACTCACTGAGAAATACTTATGACAGGGAATGAAAAGGGTTTTTGACAGGGGGAGGCCTAATGGTTGGCAGATGCAGTGGGAAAAAGCGTCAGAAAGATATTTGCTTCAAGCATGAAGGAGAGAGAAGCCTTCAGTGACATGCTGTCTATATGAAAGATACAGAGTCTTAGTAGATCAGACCTACGACTGTGACACTCTTCTAGCTGAAGCAATTGCTACCAAAATGAGGTTTATTGCTTCATCTCAGTTACCACATCAGATTTTCCTTAGATATTTGTAGCTGTCAAGGCAACACAAAAATTCGGTAAAACTAAGCCCCTAACAAACTATCCAATTCACAGACTACTAAATAAAAACATTAAACAGAGTAAGCTCATAACAGCATGCCTGAAAATAACCGAGTTAAATGCCTACAATTATAAAATCCACACTGCTTCTGGAAAGTCTTTAATAAATGGTTGCTTCAACATGTAAGAAATAATCAGAGAACAGACATTACCATCATCACACTATGCGGTTAAAAATGCAGCATAATTACAGCAAATGCTGAGTAGCAGCACTTTCATGTCCCACTCTGCTCTCAAGCAATGTAAATGCACATAAACTGTGACAAAAAAAGCCCATAAAATATATCCTGTAACACTATTTCAAGTAGTGTACTTATGCCCTTGGATTACAGTGTAGGTGTGCTTATTTGGGGATCCCTTTTCAAAGCAGCCCTTGACTGAAAATAACATCCTTACCTTGAAACTTGACCATATCTGGGTAATTTCCAAAGCTTAGCTTAAAATTTAGCAAACCTTCCTTCCTGAATCAGCATTCACAAAGCCATAACACATGCTCAGAAGTAAGCTGGACTACTACAATAAAACTCTTCAGACTGGCTCTTAGGCTTCAGGGAACATTACAGGAATTTCACAATTAATGAAACTATTTGTTTAATATTATCTGGCATTAACTAAACTGCAATCACCAATACGGCAAAAGTGGGAGTAGCTCTGCTCCCTTGTCACTTCCTGCCATCTCAAGAGTAACTCGCTCCATGATTAAAAAAAAAAAATCCTGTTAAGTCAGAAAATGAAGGCAACCTTTCCAACTAAAATCTTTTTAGAGGCATTTGTATTAAAAATATAATTTCATTAGCATCTTACTAGACTGAGTCAGTTTATTTTTAAATTCCAAGGATCAACTGCGATCCTTGGAACACTAGTTCATGCGAATGTGGACTACTATATAAAGTTTTAGGATGCAGTACTAATGAGAATTTCCTTGCTCCAAGATATAGAGTACCCTTGAAGGTCAGTGTAAATAAGCAGCATATACTGCACAGTATACATAAATACCGGGGGGGGGGGTGTATTTTATGAAGCCCCACCTCAGCAAAAATGCTTAAGGTGCAACAGTGAGTTCTGGAAATTTATTTTTTTGATTTCAACTCTTACACCACCGATCACTGAGGACTTCACTCCCATCACCCAGTCAAACCATTCCCTGCTCCTCAGGAGTGACGGCCACTAAAATTCAATCCCCAACCAAAGCAACGGCCATCTGGCCAACTCAATCCTTACTTGAGATGGAAGCCATATAAGCTCATTTGTTCCCTGAAGAGGCAAGAGTTCAGGTGACTGAATAAAGATGACCCCCTCTCTGTATACATAAATCTTCCCTGCAGCAACTGTGACTCTAACAGTTGTTTTCCAAGGGAAGTGAATGTACACATGCATACATGATTCATGCTCAATACCAAGTCCCCTAATTAAATGTGTAGCACAGCTGTTACCCATCCTACAAGCTGCCTGCAATGCATGAAAATACTCCTGCTGGGATGAAAAAAGCAGTAAGCCAGACCCCCCCCCCAACCCCGTGGGGTAAAGTCAGCATCAGCTGCTTAACTTTCACACTCCAGTACCAATTTCCACAGCTCCCAGAAGCAATACTTAAACTCTGTCTGTCTGTGTCGCAATCAGGACTCATTCTTCTGAACACAGCTGTGCAGGACTTTTTTGTGTGAATCACAGTTTATTTTTTAAATCATCAGGACTCAAAGTGGTGCCTTGCTTTTCTGAAAGGCAGCCATTGCACCTATCGCATTAATAATCCAAAAATGTTTTTCTTTAAGATAATGCAATTTATTGTCTGATCTTGTTGACTGCAGTGCCAGAGTATACCCTGTGGATGTACTACTGTAGTGCATATGCCCATGTATGACCCTCTGGATGTACTGCTGTAGTGCATGTCCATGTATGAGCCTGTGGGACATACTGCTGTAGAGCATGTCCATGTATGTGGTGACACCTGTACACTACAGCCCTTTTTTTATCACATTAGAACAGGTCACGATAAAAACTGTGCTTTGCCTCCAAGGGATCAAATTATGTTCAATTAGCAATAAATATTTCTGGCTTACAGCACTGTAACCATGACATCTGTCTTCTAGATTAGCTGTGCAAGAAAGCATTTTGCATTCCTGGAAGGATTTCAGCGCATTATCAGCAGAAGGATGCCTATGTTACCTTACCGGGAAAGACACTTTTTAAAAAGAGTTCTACTTTAAAATTCACTGGTAACTGCAAATATTTACCAAAACCCCCCTACAATCCCTGCGTGTTCAATGCCAGTGAAATGGGCTTCTTAATGCCATTATTATGTACAGTGCAGTACCCAGCCTTCACAAACATGTTTACATACAGAGATCAGAGTTGGTTAACAGCTACAGGGATCATTCGGGTCTGATGGCATATATGGACGCACCGCCACCTCATCTGCCAATAATTTACGAGACAATCTGTGGGCTCTAACTGTCCAAAAGCTTACCCCTCCTTGTAAAGACTTATTCCTCCTGTGTTTCATTTTTTCTGTCATCTTTTTACCTCTTTAAGGATATTCAGCTATCCAGAAACTTTTCTGTCTATTATGATGCACCCACTTCTCTCTTGTGCCTCCTCTTTATGCCTTCAAACTTTACCTGCACATGTATGTGTAACATACACAAATTATATATCTATATACACAAATATGTATGTACACACACAAACACTACATATACCTATTACAAATACACATATATATATATATATATATATATATATATATATATATATACACATATACACTACATATGTGCATACAAGCGTGTGTGCATGCATTCACATATATATGAATGCAGATATAAGAGTCTATCATGAAAAGTCGAAATCACAAATGGTCAAAAATCAGACATGTTTCACTGTTTTGTGAATCATAAAATACTGAAAAGTTCTCACCCACTTAATAAACCCTACATCATTAAACTCCAGTCACAAAACTAAAATGACAGGTTGTCTTGGTAGCGTTTTTTAATAACGTAATGCTTGGAGAAGGTATGTACTGTACACCAAACTGTTGCAATATAAATGTCACTGATACAAGAATTCCTGAAGAAGGCAGTAGACTGAGCCTTTGTTCTGTACAGTAATGTACAGTTACGGGTAGAATATACAGAAGATAAACAGTGCAAAAGTCACCTGGACAGATGAACTTTAGAACTTTCAAGCCTAGTCTCTACTGTTGGCAAATGAGACAAACAATGGCAAATCTTTTTTGAAACATCTTGGTATACTGTAGATAAACACACAGTTGCCTGTGTACAGTCAAGGTATGTAGAAGGAACTCTTTTGATAGTATAACTACAAAATGCTGGCAGACAAGATGGGTTGAATCAAATTTGACTCAGATTTCTCCTTAGGAAGAAAAGAGGGGTTACTATGCATGGAAACCATGTCCTTGTGGAAAAAAAAAACATCAAGTAAGGGTGAGGTGATAAGGCATAGAAAGTACAGTTGTGTACACTTACCATAAATGTAGATGTAAAGAGTGTATTCACTTGTTGCAGTCATCACATTTGGATTATCTGCCTGCAGGTAGCCCCCAGCTGGCCTGAATACCAGAGTCTTCAGATTTCTGTGTCGAATGCTGTCTCTTCTTCCATGACGTCAGGTCGTCAGGGGTAAAAAACATGCAGGAGACGCCATTACATCAGTTTTTCTTGCCCCAGATGTCAGGTGCCCCCACAATGGGAAGCAATTATATGGTATGGCACACCCCTATCAAAAAGCAAATACACCAGTAAAAATAAATATACCAGACAAGAAGGAAAGGTAGAGCCAAGAGAAGTCAGGGGGGCCTGGAGGGAGGGTAACCAGGACTGCAACAGTGAATACACTTGAACATCTACATTTATGGTAAGTGTACACAACTGTACTACATTTTTCGCGTTTCACTGTTGCAGTCATCACATTTGGGTTGATTCCCAAAGCTAAGGAAGGGTGGAGGAAGTTAAAGAGCATTAAGGCCAGCTATTAAGCCCTGCAAGACTGCAGTGGCAAATCCAGCTCTGGATTTAGAAAAGACAGGCATGTGGTAATGCTTGGTGAAGGTATGTACAGAGCTCCAGGTAGCAGCTTCTAGGACGTCCCTGGTAGGGACTCCTCTGAGAAAAGCAGCAGAGGTAGATGCAGCCCTGGTGGTATGTGATCTTATCCCCTGTGGGGTAGGTTTTCCATGGTGCTTGTAGCAGAACTGAATGCAATGAGGTATCCATTTGAAAATGGTTTGCTTTGAAATGGCCTTCCCCTCTGCCCCTGCAGCAAAGCCAACTAGCATCTGTTCAGATTTTCTGAGAGGCTTAGTCCTGTCCAAATAAAATCTAAGTTGTCTGTGCACGTCCAGAGAGTGCAGCATTCATTCCCCTTTGTGTTGTGGATTAGGAAAAAAGTAGGCAAATGAATATACTGATTTAGAGCCACACTAGACACCACTTTGGGCATAATGGAACGATTAGACCCAAGGGAAACCCTGTCCGCATGGAAGATAATGAAGAGTTCCACTGCCATGATGCTGAAGTGATGGAAAACAGCCTTCCTTCTAGCCAAGTAAGGAATTTCAACTCTGCTGTTGCAGCTGGCTCAAAGGGGGGGGGGGGGGGGAGTGAACTTTTCCAATACAAAGTCAAGGTCCCAGGCTGGAGTGGGAGCTCTCACAGGAGATCTTAAATTTTTGGACCCTCTAAGGAATTGTTATAGCAGGGGTGAGAGAAGAGGGGTGGCTCAGTATTACAATGTGCTGAAATGGCAGGGGCATGAATTTTAATGGACGAGAAGGATAGGCCCTTGTGGAGCATTTCTGTTAAGTACTGAAGAATATGAGGCAAGCTGGGCACCATTGTGCCCATCCCCTGAGTCTGGCTCCAGGAACAGTATCTTTTCCACTTTTCAGCATAGGATTTTCTAGTACTAGGCCTCCTTGCCTCCAGCATGAGATCTAGCACCTGCTTACTGAGGGATGCTAAAGGAGAGCTCAAGGGATTAGCCAGGCTGCAAGGTTCAGGGTTTGAAATTGAGGGTGCAGAATCTGGCCCGCCTGCTGGGACAGCAGGGAAGCGGTCAGAAGCAGGTGCCATGGTTGCAGCAGTGTCATACTGCACAAGAGGGGGGTACGAGTTCTGGCGTGACCAGTCTGGTGCAATCAGTATTGTCCTTGGCTTGTCCTTTTTGATCTTTAGTAGAACCTTCGAGAGGAGAGGCAGAGGGGGAATGGCATAAACCGAGAGGCTTTCCCAGGTAAAGGACAGGGCATCCACTTTCTAAGCTTGACTGTGGGGAGTTCTTGTGCAGAATTTGTCCAATTGGTAGCTCTGAGAGGAGGCAAACAGGTCTACCTCTGGAGTCCCCCATTTGTTCCTCAAGAGGTTGAATATTTTGGGTACTAGTTTCCACTCGTGTGGGTCCATAAGATTTCTGCTTAAGTCGCCTGCCACTGAATTTAGTTTGCCTGGCAGGAATTGAGCTTGTAGGTGTACTTGGTAGTTCAAGGCTGTGTTCCACAGAGCCATGGCTAGTCTGCAGAGAGGGTAGGAGTGGGTTCCCCCTGCTTGTTTATGTACCACATAACTGTGGTGTTGTCTGTCTTTACCAATAGCTGTCCTGGAAGAATACGGTCTTTGAAGGCCGTCAGAGCATTCTGCACAGCTAACATTTGTTTTTGATTGATATGCAGGTGCATCTGTCTCGGGATCCATTTGCCCTGCATGCACTGCCGTGGGCCCCCCATGCACACAGTTTGATGCGTCTGTTGTTAGGGTTTGGGCGGCAGGGGGTAGAGTGAAAGGGAGTCCCTTGTGGTAGCAGGCCTCTGCCCACCAAAGGAACTCGGTCTTCATACAAGGAATGATAGAAATCATTGTTTCCAGGTCCTGAGAATGTTGACATCATAGGCTTTTTAGATACCATTGGAGTTTCCTCAAATGCAGTCTTGCATACAGAATTAGTTGAATGCAAGAGGCCATGAACCCCAGGGCTTGCAGTATTTTCCTTGCAGACAGCTGGGGTTTTGTGGCCAATAGTTTGAAGTAGTTGTCAAACTTGTTTTTCCAGAGTGAGGAATGCCATCTGGGAAGTTGTGTTCAAGCTTGCTCCCAGGAATACAATCTGTTGGCAGGGTACTATGTGAGATTTCTTTTCGTTGATGGTGTACCCCAGTGAGGTTAGAAGTTTCTTTACAAATGCCAGGTGTTGTAATAGCAAGTCCTGGCCTTCTGTCCAAGTATGGGTAAATTTGAATATTTCTCTGCCTGCAAAATGCAATGGCTGGAGCTAAACACTTTGTGAATACCCTGGGTGCAGTAGATAAGCCAAAGGGAAGTACAGAGAACTGATAGCGCATGGAGCCTGCCCTGAAGCATAGGTATTTCCTGCAAGATTCCCTTATTGGGATGTGCAGGTACGTTTCCTTTAAGTCTAAGGTTGCCAGACAGGCATCCTTGGCTAGCATAGGAAGAAGCTGTTGAAGAGTTAGCATTTTGAATTTTGGAACTACCAGAAAGGTGTTGAGAATAGAAAGATCCAGGATAGCACACCAGGAGTTGCCTTTTCTGGGTACCAGAAAACGTCTTGAATAAAAACCTTGTCCCCTTTGTTCTGCTGGGACAGTTTGAATAGTTCCTGATACTGAGAAGAGAGAGAACCTGCTGTTGGGCCTCCGCCCATTGATTTGGGGGTAGATCAGGCCACCCATTTGGGGTTGTAGTGTGTGGAAGTGGAATCTGTATCCTTGGGAAACTATGTTCAAAACCCATTTGTCCTGGGTAATGAGTTCCCAGTTTTCTGCATGCAGGGCGAGCTTTCCTCCTAAGGGAGCAGGTAGTTGAGCAGGGCTTGGAAGGGTTAAGGTTAAGTCATTGTGCCATTTTTCCATAGGGGGGTGGCTTACTACTTCCTGCTTTGGAAGTGGGAGCCCCCCCACTGCTTAGGTCTGTGCGCAGCCTGAGACTGTAGCCTAGGTGGTCTGCTGTTCCTGGGTTTGGACTGAGAAGGCCTGGAAGGGACTGGAAAGGACCAGTTCTTTGAAGGCCAATGCCTACTGAAGCTGGGAGGCTGTACTTGTAGGAAATCTTTAACAGTTTGCATAGATTTAGCTTTTTCCTCCATCCTTTTGAGGACTTCTTCTGCTTTGTTGCCAAAAAGGCGGTCTTGGTTTAAGGGAGCATTCAGTAAATTAGCTTTAACATGATCTGGCAAGTTTTGTTCCTTAAGCCAAGCATGCCTTCTAAGTACAGACCCAGTGACTGCAGCCCTGCAAGATGCTTCTAAAGCTTCAAAACCACATTGCAAAGTATGTTTACCAACTTGTTCTGCAGAATGCATTAAATCTTGCAATTCCGTGTGTTCAGCACAGTCAGGA
This sequence comes from Protopterus annectens, assembly GCF_019279795.1. Taxonomy (NCBI): domain Eukaryota; kingdom Metazoa; phylum Chordata; order Ceratodontiformes; family Protopteridae; genus Protopterus; species Protopterus annectens. The sequence goes on along the minus strand of NC_056745.1, from coordinate 143,199,430 downwards.
ATCAACATAATTTTCTGTTTAAGTAGTCCCATAATATGCTGCTGATACTTTAACATATGAAACTGGCAATTTAAAGCCCTAATGGCCAAAGTAGCAGAAGTGTATACCTCCTTACCCCATCTGTTTAAGGCTCTAGAATCTCTATCAGAAGGGGTAGGATTTTTGGCAGCAGTATTCTTAATACCTTTTGGTCCTTGGGAAATGGCCTCTGGATCCGCAGAAGGATTCTTGAAGAGGAACTTGTGCGAGTCAGGTACTCTGTAGTACCAGTCAGGTTTTCTGAGAGCTGGAGGTAAAGTGTCTGGGGTAAGGCTAGATTCCAAGAAAGCATCATCTACAATGTCCAGAACAGGAGGGATAGTTAAAGGCCTGTGTTGAGGCAGGAGTATGAATTCCCTAAGTCTCTTTTTGGACTCGAGAGTAATCCTGGCTTTCCCAGCAGAAATGCTCCCCAAGAGAATGCAAGGTTTCACCGAAAGAAAAATCTTCTGGAGGGGAAGCAGAGGGAATGGAATCCTCTGCATCAGAATCCTCATACGTTTTGTGTGTTTCAGCTTTTCCCGGTTAGGGGTTGCCACAGCGGAACTCCGGTCCGCTAATGATTGGCAGTTGATTTTTATGTACTGGCTTGCCAGGCCTGATGCACGTACGCCCATTCACGCATGTCACCACGCAAGAGATGCTCTAGCTGAGAATCGAACCGGACAGCGTCTTACTGTGAGGAGACAACGCTACCGCAGCACCACCACCGCAGGTTTTATCAGAATCCTCATAAGTAGATAAGGGCAAATCCTGGTTATCAGAAGGATCAGAAATATCAGATTCCTGATCAAAAGAATTAGAAAGCAATTCAGTTCTAGGTCGCTTACAGGGGGAAGGCTGGCTTCCCCTAATTAAGTTAATAAGGTCTTCAGCCATTCTAAGCATTTGTTTTTGAGGCATATGGGTCTGAGCCCGTGGTTTCGTCATCGGCTTTCTAGGCGTAGTGCGAGTTTTTGGCCGGAGGGATTCAGAACTTCTGGATGGAAATGATGGCGTCGGTTTAAAATGAATCTCTGTAGGCCTGAATACACCCTCAGAAGCCACTGCCTGCACAGCGGCTCTGGACCCATCCAAGGTAGACATCTGCAGGTTTCATAGTCGAAGAAGCATCTCGTGGCATAACGGTCTCCAAATGGGTCTCAGTAGATAGAGGCCTGCGAATCTGAAGTAGCGGGTATAAGGGGCTGCAAAAGCACCCGAGTACCGGCGGACTGGAGAATAGCTTAACGGAAGCATCGTCGGCAGTTTTGGACCTATGCGGTCTATCTCTGTCTTTATCCTTCCGTTTTTTCAGAAGATCGGTAGTCGGATGGCGTAACAAAGCCATTTCGGAGTACTGAGACTGAGTAAGAAAGTAATTGGCTGCAAAAATAGCCTGACAACGAATGGTTCGGGGGTTGAACAAGGCATATAACCGACAGCAAGGGACGTCGTGGTCTGTACCTAAACAGGGGATGCAGTACGAATGAAAATCTCGATCAGGTATTTGCTTTCCACAGGTAAGACAATTGTTAACTTTTACTGACATCAGTTGGAGCAAGAAAAAGGATCCTCAATGAGGTTCTTATCTTTTTTGAAGGCTTCAGGTCTGAAACTCAAAAATGAAAAATTTCAGAAGTCGGCCGACCGGCACTTGCAAACTGCTTCTGCTTTGGGTACCGCACGGCAAGAAAGACTGATGTAATGGCGTCGGCTGCATGTTTTATACCCCTGACTACCTGACATCATGGAAGAAGAGACAGCATCCGATGCAGAAATCCGAAGATTCTGGTATTCAGGCCAACTGAGGGCTACCTGCAGGCAAAAAACCCAAAAGTGAGGACTGCAACAGTGAAACACGAAGAAAGTACAGTTTTGTACCTGCCATAAATGTAGATGTTAGAGTGTCTTCACTGCTGCAGTCATTACACTTTGGTTATCCTGCCATCAGGCGGTCCCGCAATCGGCCAGAGTTCCAAAGTCTTGGTCCGGCGTCAGTTGCTGTCGCCTCCTCCCTGACGTCAGTGCGTCAGGGGTATATAAGAAGCAGCCAACACCATTTTCTTCAGTTTTTCTTGCCCCAGATGTCAGGTGCCCCCAGAAAGATAGGCAATACATATTGCTTACAAAACATACAATAAGGTAAAAACAAAACCTTCAGTAACCAGCAAATACACCACATAGGTAGTACAGTGTAGAAAGGTATAGATAAGACCCGGCTAAGAAAGAGGGGATGGCGGGTGGGTAACCAGGACTGCAGCAGTGAAGACACTCGAACATCTACATTTATGGTAGGTACAAAACTGTGCTATGTTCATCGTGTTTCACTGCTGCAGTCACTACACTTGGGTTGAATCCCAAAGCTGAGTTAGGGTGGCTGGTTCTACAGAGGATTTGGTGCGACTATGAGGCCCTGCAGCACTGCAGTGGCAAAGCCAGCTCTGGATCTAGAATAAAGAGGCAAGTGGTAATGCTTGGTAAAGGTGTGCACTGAACTCCAAGTTGCAGCTTCCAAAATGTCTTTGGTAGGTACTCCTCTAAGGTAGGCAGTAGAAGTGGCAGTTGCCCTGGTGGAATGTGGTCTAATGTTACTAGGTACAGGTTTTCCATGTTGTGTGTAGCAGAACCGAATACAGCGTTATATCCACTTTGAAATGGTCTGCTTTGAAATAGCCTTTCCCTGTGATCCTGCAGCATATGATACAAACAATTGCTCAGTCTTTCTGAAAGCTTTTGTTTTGTCCAAGTAGAAGCGTAATTGCCTGTGTATGTCCAAGGAGTGTAGAAGTCTCTCCCCTTTATTCTGTGGATTTGGATAAAAAGCTGGCAAGTGAATAGTTTGGTTAAGAGCCACACTGGATACCACCTTAGGCATAAAAGAAGGGTTTGTTCTTAAAGAAACCCTATCTTGGTGAAAAATAACGAAAGGCTCCACTGCCATTAGTGCCTGTAGTTCTGAGACTCTTCGTGCTGAGGTTATTGCCAGGAGCAGAGCAGTTTTCCATGATACATATTTTAATTCTGCTGAACTGGCTGGCTCAAAAGGAGGTAGAGTGAGCTTTTCCAATACAAAATTGAGGTCCCAAGTAGGTGTTGGTGCTCTCCGGGGCGGTCTTATGTTTTTAGCCCCTCTGAGGTACTGCTTTAGCAATGGATAAGAGAAAATAGGAGGATCTGTGTTGTAATGCGCCGAGATGGCAGAGGCGTGGATCTTAATGGATGAGAAGGATAGTCCTTTGTCCAGCATCTCAGTCAAGTATTGTAGTATCTGAGGAATGTTAGAGACAAGAGGGTCAAGGTTTTGTGCCTGGTTCCAGGCACAGAATCGCTTCCACTTTTCTGAATAAGATTTTCTGGTGCTAGGCCTCCTGGCCTCCAAAATGACATCCATAACAGCTTTAGAGAGAGGCGCTGTCTGTTTGGATAACAAATCTGCCATGCTGCCAGATTTAAGGTTTTGAGATGGCTGTGCAGGATCTGATTGTTGCGTTGAGTCAGTAGGTGTGGAATTTGAGGCAAAATCCAAGGTGGGCCTTGAGCTAAGTTCTGTAAGACTGGGTACCAATGCTGGTGTGGTCAGTCTGGAGCAATCAGAATCATCTGTGGTTTCTCTTGTCTGGCTTTTAGAAGTACTTTTGAAAGTAGAGGCAGAGGTGGGAATGCATAAACTTTTAGGCTTTTCCAGCTGAATGAAAGAGCATCCACTTTCCATGCTTGTGTGTGATAAGTCCTTGTGCAGAATTTTTGTAGTTGGCAATTCAGTGGGGAGGCAAAAAGATCTATGCCCGTGCACTCCCATTTTTGCATTATCATGCTGAAGACATGTGGATTTAATTTCCACTCGTGAGGATCCATGATGTTTCTGCTTAAGTAGTCTGCCAGAGTATTTTTCTTTCCTGGCAGGAATTGTGCTTGCAGATGAACTTGATAAATTAGAGCCGAGTTCCACAAGGTCATGGCTTGTCTGCATAGGGAGTAAGAATGAGTGCCCCCTTGCTGGTTTATGTACCACATTACTGTGGTGTTGTCTGTCTTCAATAATAATTGTCCTGGATGCAGAAGGTCCTTGAAAGCTGTAAAGGCATTTTGTACAGCCAACATCCCTTTTTGATTGATGTGAAGATGCATTTGGTCTGTGGTCCATTTGCCCTGAATACATTTTCCTGCCATGTGTGCTCCCCAGGCGTAATCCGAAGCATCTGTTGTTAATGTCTGCCTGGCTGTGGGAAGAGTGAAAGGCTGACCCTTGTTGAGGTGACATGCCTGTGCCCACCATCAAAACTCCTGTTGTAGGCAGGGAATCAGTGGTATTACTGTTTCCAAGCTGTGAGAGTGCTGAGTCCAAACACTTTTTAGGTACCATTGTAATTTCCTCATATGCAGTCTGGCATATGGAATTAGTAGTATGCAGGATGCCATGAATCCAAAGGCCTGCAGAATTTTTCTTGCAGGGAGTTGGGACTTTGTTGCCATCAATTGAAAATACTGAGTCAGTTGTCCTTGTTTGTCTGGCGTGAGATAAGCCATCCGGGCCGTTGTATTTAAGCTGGCACCCAGGAATATTATCTCTTGAGAGGGCACTAGTTTTGACTTCTTTTCGTTTACTGTGTACCCTGGGTAAATTAGCAACCTTTTTACAAATGCCAGATGCTCTAGAAGAATGTCCTTGCTCTCTGCTTGAATCAGGCAGTCGTCCAGGTATGGATATATTTGAATTCCTTTTTGTCTGCAAAATGCAATTACTGGTGCCAGACACTTTGTGAAGACCCTGGGCGCAGTAGATAATCCAAAGGGCAGTGCAGAGAATTGGTAGTGCATTGAACCAGCTATGAATATGAGGTATCTTCTGCAATTTTGTCTGAAAGGGACATGCAGGTATGCCTCTGAGGTCCAAAGTAACAAGCCAAGCTTTCTTGCCCAACATGGGAAGGAGTTGCTGTAGTGTCAACACTTTGAATTTCGGAACATCCAGGTAAGTATTTAGAGTAGAAAGGTCTAGTATGGGTCTCCAGGCTTTGTCCTTTCCGGGGACCAGGAAGAGTCTTGAGTAAAAACCTTGTCCTTGTTCCTGCTGTGGCACTGTTTGAATAGCTCTCATGTCCATGAGGGCTGTAATTTGTTTTTGTGCCTCTGCCCATTGATTTTGTAGCAGGTCTGGCATTCCTTTTAGCCTTGGTAAAGTGCGAAAGTGGAACCTATAACCTTGAGACACAATATTTAGAACCCATTTGTCTTGGGTGATTGCTTGCCAGTTTTGTGGGAAAAGTGCTAGTTTCCCCCCTAAGGGAGCTGCCAATAGTGAAGAGCTTGGCATTGGAAGGGGGAAGTCATTGGGACTGTTTCCTGTAAGGCTGTGACTTGTCTTCCCCTCCTTTTGGGGTTGTTGTGGTCTGTAAGAGCCTTGGGGCTGAGATCTGCCTCTTGGGCGTCTATCTGCCTCTTTGTGGCCTGTCTGACACTGGAAAGGGCCAATTTTTTGTAGGCCAATTTCTGCTAAATCGAGGTGGCTGTACCTGTAAGAAATCCTTAACTGTTTGCACAGACTTTGCCTTATCCTCCATTTTCTTTAATACCTCTTCTGCCTTAACACCAAATAAAATATCCTGCTGTAAAGGAGCATCCAGTAATTTTGTCTTAACATGATCTGGTAAACTTTGTTCTTTTAACCACGCATGCCTTCGAATCACAGATCCTGTAACTGCTGCTCTACAAGAAGCCTCTAATGAATCAAAACCACATTGCAAAGTATGCTTTCCCACTTGTTCAGCTGCATGCAATAAATCTTGCATTTCCTTAAAATCAGGTTGTTCTGCACTTGTACTCATTTTCTGTTTTAACTGAGACAGTAAATATTGCTGATATTTAAGCATGTGAAACTGGCAATTTAAAGCCCTCACTGCTAAAGTTGCAGAGGTGTAAACTTTCTTCCCCCATCTGTCTAATGCTCTAGAATCCTTATCAGAGGGAACTGGATTTTTAGCCGTGGAAGCCTTTACCCCTTTGGGACCCTGGAGTTGCAGGGGTGTAAACTTTCTTCCCCCATCTGTCTAATGCTCTAGAATCCCTGTCAGAGGTAACTGGATTTTTAGCCGTGGAAGCCTTTACCTCTTTGGGACCCTGGGAAATAGTTTCTGGGTCAGCAGCAGGGTTTTTATAAATAAATTTGTGAGAGTCAGTGACTCTGTAGTACCCATCTGGCTTGACTGGAGCTGGGGGTAAAGAATCAGGATTTAAACTGGATTCAGAGAACACATCATCCACAATATCAAACACTGGCGGAATAGCAAGGGGCCTGTGTTGAGGCAATAAAAGAAAGTCACTGAGCCTTTTCTTGGATTCTGAGTAATCCTGGCCCTCCTAATGGAAATGCTCCCTCATGGTATGTAAAGTTTCCCCAAATGAATAATCCTCAGGAGGAGAGGCTGAAGGAATTGATTCTTCAGCATCTGAGTCTTCATAGGGGGGTAAAGAGTATCCCTGGTCTGAAGAGGAATCAGAATATATAGAAACCTGGTCAGAGGAATCATGGTCTGTATCCTGCCTAGGCCTTTTATCAGGAGGGGGATGGGAACCCCTGATTAGAGCAATTAAGTCTTCGGCCATCTTGAGCATCTGTTTCTTAGGCATGGAGGCCTGTCCAGGTGAATCCTGCACTTGCTTCTTTGTCTTTAATGTAGTTTTAGACTTGGCTGTAGATGCAATGGTAAGTTGTGAAGGTCTGAAAACACCCTCAGAAGCAGATGCCTGCTCAGCGGCTCCGGACCCGTCTGAAGGGTTAGTCTCCGTAGACCCAATACCTTGAGTACCCAGAGGCCTACGCACCTCCACGTGGGAGTCGACAGCGGCCTGTGGCTCTGAGGTAGCGGGTGTCAGGGGCTGCGAAAGCGCCTCACAGTTTTGGGCCTCAGATGCCTGTCCTTATCCTTGTCTGTGTTTTTTTGTGAATTGTGGTCAGTTGTTCCGACGGCATGGTATAATTAAACCTTCGGATAAAGTAATGGCGAGCAAAATCAAACCGACGTTTAATAGTGCATTTGTTAAATCTAGCACAAAACCGGCAACTAGTGACGTCATGATCTGGGCCTAGGCATGAAATACAGTAAGAATGAAAATCCTTATGAGGTATTTGCTTCCCACAAGAAATACAATTAACTTTTACTGACATCGGTCTGAGGCAAGAAAAAAAGTTTCCTCAACTGGGTACTTAGCTTTATTGAAGACTTCGGTTCTGAAAATCGAATTTGACATCTCAGGAGTTGGCCGACCGGCACTTGCGAACTGCTTTTGCTTCGGGCACCGCGCAGCAAGAAAAACTGAAGAAAATGGCGTCGGCTGCTTCTTATATACCCCTGATGCACTGACGTCAGCGAGGAGGTGACAACAACTGACGCCGGACCAAGACTTTGGAACTCTGGCCGACTGCAGGACCGCCTGACGGCAGGATAACCCAAGTGTAATGACTGCAGCAGTGAAACACGATGAACATCATCTCCAAATCTCTGCTGCACTGAGGTTACAGCCACCAAGAATGTTCTCTGCAATACAATTTTGAACTAGACAAGACCGTTCAAATGGTGGCTTTGCCAATGCCTCCAGAGCAAGATTCAAGTTTCAAAGTGGTACTGGCTCTTAAAGGGAGGTCGAAGAATAATCCCTTCAAAAGTCTTTACAAACTTTATGATAAACTAGTGAATAGGAATCAAAATCCTGAATGAAAATTAGAAATTGCTGCTATCCGATCTTAAAAAGGACGGCCTGAATTGCGAAATGTCTGGAATGTAAACCAAAGGAATAATGCCTTGACCTGAAACCCAAAGTGCAGATCACTGCCACTTACTACTGCAGATCTTGCAGACAGACTCAGATGCAGACAGAATTCATGCCACTTCTTTAGAAAAGACAAAATGACTGGCCATCATGAAAACTGGAGAAACCAAGTGGTTGGTTTGAGGTTGTGGAGATCTAGGTGAGGAATCCTGGATGGGTGAGGCAAAAGATTCTACTAGGGATCCAGAAGCCAAGTAGGCTCTCTGAGGCGAGGCATCAGCAGTGGGAATCCAATTTGTCTGGGCCAGTATGGAACGATTAGGATTACTGATGTTCTGCAATGTTTTGCCTTCTATAAGATTCTGGGTATAAGGGACAATGTTTTGCCTTCTGTGGGATTCTGGGTATAAGGGACAATGTTTTGCCTTCTGTAGGATTCTGGGTATAAGGGACAATGTTTTGCCTTCTGTAGGAATCTGGGTACAAGGGACAATGTTTGCCTTCTGTAGGAATCTGGGTACAAGGGACAATGTTTGCCTTCTGTAGGAATCTGGGTATAAGGGACAATGTTTGCCTTCTGTAGGAATCTGGGTATAAGGGACAATGAGGTGTAAGCATAAGGCAGCCCTGAACGCTACTGTCCAACCACAGTATCTCTTGGTGACAGTCTCTCCAAGGGGATCAAGGCAAAATAACTGATACATTTAGTGTCGGTTGGGGATGTACACAGATTGTGGCATGGTTGGTCTCAATAGCTGAAAATGTCTTGTGCCACCACAGGGATTGACAGACCACTTGTGAAATGTCAGAATATTTATGCTGAGCCTGTCCACAAAACAGCTGAACTTTACTTTCACCACTTCATGTTCAGTGCAATCAATCACCCATTGCCATACTCTCACCGCTTCCCAACACAACTGACAGGATCTGCTTCCCCTTTTGCTTGTTGATGCACCATACTACCATCATGTTGTCAGTGTGGACAGAAATTACTCCTGCAATACAAGGAGGACTGCTCTCACTGCTAGGACACGGATGCAAAGGCTGGCCTCACAGGAATTCCAAGTACCTTGGACCATCTTCCCCTAAAACTGTGTTCCCAAAAGAACATGTGGGTAATGTGAGCCATCATATCAACTGTTCACCCCACCTGCAAGTAACTGTGATTGGCATGTACATAGTGCCCATGATCTGTGACCACTGCACCTCGAGTAAAATGACTGAAGATCTCTCATGATACCATGCAAACGGAAAAATTAAAACTGAGGAAGCTATCAGCCCCAGTACTCAAAGGACAAGGTTGGTGGTGAGTGGATTACATGAAAGATGACTATGAATGGAACTCTGTAGAGTGAGGACCCTGTCCTGTGGAAGGGAGACTACAGAATTCACAGTGCCCAGATGGCACCAGATGAACTGTGTTGTTTGAGTTGGCTGAAGGACACACCCAGGGACTGAGAGCTGGAAAATATTCCTGGCCTCTATCAATGATTCCTTGATTGACTGGCTCCTATCTACCACATCCACATATGGGAACATTCAGATTCCTCCCACTCCCAGATGGGCTGCAATGACCACCGAAGGGCAACCCCCTGAACTGAATGCGACTGGCTCCCAGACAAAATAGCAGGCATCATCTAGAAGCCTGTGACTCCCCTCTGCATCAAAATAGCAATCTCCAGGATGCCTCAGCACGTCCGATAGCCTATCTGAAAGCACATCAGAACTGAATGCATCATGCCCATCTTGAACTAGGTCTTTCTGACATGTGCGTTTAAGCTGCTTAGGTCCAAAATTGGTCTGAGGTCTTTGTTTTTCTTTGAACCCAAAAAGAACCTTGAATAATATCCCGACCTTGTCTGGTCAGACAAGACCTCCTGAATGCTTCTTTTATGAAGTAGGAATAAAATTTCCCTTGCAACCACTTTTCACTGGTGGGTGCTATGCCTGGAATCAGCAATGGTGTCTGGGAGAAGCGTTGAGAAAAGGGAACTGCATAGCCTCTTGATATTACCCCTTATAGCCAGGACTCCTAAGGGATGGTCATCCACAATGGGTAATGGAGGGATAAACAACCTTAGACTGTCTCCAGAGGGAAGCAGTCAGGCAGTCCTTCAAGCATAACTCAGCTGCCTATTAAAAAATGGCCCATGATATCCCAGATTCTGTGGACCCCCTCTACAGCTAGATTTGCATCCACTAATAGGGCTGCCTCTGCTGCAACTATCCCTATCCAAAATGGAGACAAATGGTTGTCACTTGGACTTTCTGGACCATAACAATTTTGACCCTTTTTGGTTCTTACTGTATGACTGCTGGGTGTTCATCGAATCTGACTCAACTGCAGAAAGCATCTTACCATCCTCTTCACACTTTTGTATTTACTCTCTGAAGACCATTCACAAGGAACATTAAGCAAAGGATACCCTGAAGTTGTCCACAAAATAACAAAGATAAAGTAAGGGAAGGTGTCTCATGGTAATGCCTGCCCTCACTGTACTACCTGCTCCATCAGCTACATAGGTTCAACATATTGTACATAATATTCAAAGCAACCTACAGCAGGTTGCCTGAATCTGGTGTAAGATTCCTTCTCAAAGTTAACCATGCCTGTTGCACCAGGTCCCTTTGAAATAAGATTTATACAAGTGGTGCAGTTCAAAGCAGTGACAGCAAATGTAACTGAAGCTTACACCTTCTTCTTTAATCTGTCCATAGCCTATGATTCCCTGTTAGGCTGGCGGGACCAGAGCCATCGATTCAGTAAGATTGTTTCCATTACTGTGGCGGCTGAACCAAAAACAATGAGGGGACCCTTTGTAGAAGGCTGTTTGTCCTGGATGGGGTATCAGTATTTTGCATGGCCTCCTAGAAATAGATTTGTGTCGGGGTCTTGCCAAGACCTCCCAACAGTCAAGCTAGATGGTTTGTTGGAGGGACCATCCAAGAGGAGGGTGAGGAACCATAGGCCTCAAAACAGACCTCCTTATGTTGAAAGCTAGTCTGAAGACCAATTTCATGTCTGGGGCATTAACTCAAGGATTTCACCAAACATGACATCCTCAGGAGGGGCTGTGAGCAAACCTGCCAAATAATCTGACTCCATGTCTAATGTCACCAACTCCAAAAGGGAGTCAACATGCCTCCGTTTAAGATCCTCTTTCTTGGTACACTGGAAGCGGTGAATGAGAGTCCTCAATGGCATGACCCTGTGCTGTTGCAGACTTTGAGGCCAGGCCCTCAGCTCTGAAGAATAGACATATGAAGAAGATGAAGTGCAGAAGACAGAGTATCCAAGGGTGGCGCTGACACTATGAGAGCCTTTATTTCTCCCCTGAGAAGAGAAGTAATCATTATTACGGGTTGCCTTTAAGATGGATCTGATGTGAGCCGGATCCAAGGAACACCCATCCGATGCCAAAGCATCTTTCCAGCTGAAAAGATGGACTGTGCCAAGAAGATGATTCTCGAACCCGACAGAATGGGGAGCCCCAAAGAGAATGGTGCCTGCGAGATGGTGGCGAGCTGTTGAAGCATTAACCTTCTTGACATCAATCCAGTCACAGTCTAGTGTCTGATGCAACACCTTGTAGAGTGGGAGTACATGACAGCACCAAGGGGACAGGTCCTGGGATTAGAGTAGACTAGAAGACCACTGGCGCAGAGACAAGGGCCAGGGAATGAGTAAGAAACAAAGAAGGGCCTGGCCATTCAAACGCTGACACAGAGGGGAATGAAGGGATACCAATGTTGACCTGACCCTTCAGAAATGTTATATGATCTGGAATGCACCTCTGAAGACCGCTGCTGTGGTTATTACATGGCACTTGGCGAGATTTACCTGTCCCAACTTTATCCCTCAATATCACTTATAACAGTGAAACACTAAATTCATGTCAAGATCATGAGATTTGGGCATTGTTTTGACAGCTGTCTAAACTGAAAGAACTAAGTTTCAGAAGCTAGCAAGTGATTCTGCTTCCCTATCTCAGGAAACAATTAGCTGGCTAAATGAATGAAGGTCATCTTCCATATGTTTTTTTTTTCTTTAACCTAACTAATACACCAACTTTACATTTGTTAACTGGGAAAAGCACTGATCCACTGTGAACCTACTTCAGGTAAAGCCCAGGTATAGCAAAGTCAAAGGACAAAAGTGGAGAAGCAGAGGGCAGAAGAAGTCAGTTAAAATGGGTGGCAAGATTAAGAGAAGCACTTTATCCTGCCTACAGACCTTCCTGGTGGAGTGCATGCCTTGGTATCTTCTCATCTGGATTACTGTACTGCCCAGTAGCTACGAATTTCACAATGAAGTTGACCTCTCGCAGCAATTCCAAAATTAAACAGTCCGGTTATGAGGTTTCATGCTACTATCACATTACCCCCACTTGTGTGTGAACTCCAGCTGCTGCCTGAAGATTTTTTTAGGTTCTAGCCTTGATTTACCAAGTTTTTCCTAAACGGTATCCAATATCGGGGTGGGGTGAGGTTGCTGACACTTCTACAAGTGTGATTTTAAGTCCTGTGACTTTTGTGCCTTTATCTCTTTTTGGGGGAGCGGGGTCCCCATCTGTCACTGTACTGCCGTGGCACCTCAGTGCCCCATGTCCACACCGGGTCTACCAGCAAATCTCTGTAACCCACCCCCAGACTTGGGTGCTGCAGCCAGTCAAGTATCCCAAGAGCATTCTACCTCCTCTTTGAACCACAACTCCTCCCAACGAGATCTCCAGCCTCCGCCAGGGAACATTGCAGGGGACCCTCTCATCACCACTCCCCACCAGGATAGGCATGCCCATCCTTCCTTGCCGATCCGTCAGTTGCCTGAGCTACTAATCTAACCCAGGTCGCCTGGATCACAGTCAATGTTTTACTCCTCTATGCCACCACAACAGCGGGATCTTGCACCTTTATCAAATGCCAAACTTATGGAACACACTGTCTACATAGCTGAGGTGATCTCAATGAGTGGCGCTGCAAAATGCTGCACTTTCCTATGTGACAATCTGATATCTGATACAAACTGTGAACTTTGTCTTTTAATACCATGCTGTCTACTGTACTTTAAAGTATTTTATTGAGTTTGTCCCTGCTTTTTACTCGTTTTATTTTGATGATATACATATGGATTTACTTCTGTTTGATATTTTATTGTTTATTAATTTCTGCATTGTGTTTAGGGTTTAGCACATTAATAAACTTGGAAGATGAAGATCCTCAACAGGTTAAGTAAAGGAAGAGATAAAAAAACAGAAAAACTGCAATCAAAACTATTTTAAAGCTGTAAAAAAAATCTGGAGGAGAATTTAAATAATTTAATTGTTGTCCTCAAACTTTGCAAGAAAGAGCTACACAACAAGGCACTTATCTCCACTCTAAACAATGCAGGGACTGCAACGGGGGCATAGTTGAAAAGGTTTTGGAAGAAAGCTTTGCCAAGACGTCATAATGCCTGGAGGCACAAATCTTTTATACCAGCCGCCACATCATCTCTAAAACGGATACTGAAGTTCAAACTTGCAGCCAGAGTCATAATGGTTCCAGGTTCAGGGGGAGTTTTACTGCTAGACTACATGGGTCTTTTCATAGCAGTCAAGGCATTTTCAATACCACTAAGGCTCCATTTAGCTAACCAAAACTGTTAATCTTCAGAGCTACTTAGGCATTTTTTCATATTTCCAGTGAAATTATCAGACGTCTGTGCTGTACAAAGTACTGACTAGTATCACATGGATGAAAAAAGTCAGGGTGCAACAAAGACTGAACCACCCCTGACGGTACTACCTCTCACTAGGATAATATTCACAGTTAAATCTGGCAGATAGTATACTACTATTAGACCCAAAAACTTCTACAGAGGGGTGGAGACATTCTATCTCCTTGCTTAGTATATACTCCAATTTCCATAGCTCCATCTTTCAACTACACATAAATATGTACCTGTAAAAACGATCTCAAACTTTTTAAAGGATTAAAAGAACTCCTAGAGTCAGTTTCTCTGTCCCTCTGTCCACAAGATAAACACTAGCCCACTGCTAAAAAATAAGCAGCCTAAAATTAATTTCTTTATTCCAAAAGGCACAAATATATACATGTATCTACATCATATGAAACAAAGCACAGAGAACCGTAAGATAGGCTGCTGACAAAAAGCATGTAATCAGTAAGGATTCCTTGCCATTTATGGTATAAACATTTTAAGCATACTCACTGCTTGACAAAGCTCACAGGTTCTGCCCAGAAAGAGAAAAATAAAAAACTCTGCCATGACCCGTAGCCAACAGCAGTAAATACTCCACAAGTTGAACTGACTGTAAAATCTGTGGCAGGTTGATTCTTTGTTTCAATGTATAACACTGCGTGCACATGTTTCTATAAAATGCCAGAGGAATGAGCTATTAAGGATGAAACCTGTGAAGACCATTCACAAAGCAAAAGTTGCAAACAGTAAACACTTCAGGAATACTCTGGTGGCTGCTGCAATTCTGACAGCAAGGTAAATTTTAGCCAGCTGTACTGCCATGTGAAATTAAGAATCTAATCAAAACGATGGTAATCTACTCTTTTACTGGAAGTATAGTTGTGTAAGTAAGTGTATCATAACAGTAGAGGTTTGAATGCTCATGCTCACTGCTGCAGTAGCCTAAGCTATAGGGATTATAACCTGTCAAGGATAACACAGCCAGCCAGCTTCCAAAGCTTCAGGGCACTTTCCATGCACCCAAACTGTCAGGCAGCTTGTGCTGAGCTGACTAAAAGACAAGTTTGGGTGCAAAGCCCTTCACAGCTTTCATGCCGGGGGGGGGGGCGGAAAGAACAATGCTACAAAGAACACTACTGCAGCACTGATCATTCAAAGATCCACTGTTACAGTAAATTTACTTACTCAACTGTACTATGTTCTTCATATTGGTCAATGTTGCAGTAGCCATAGCTATACAGGTAGAATACTATAGCTTACAAATTCTGGGAAGTGGAAGGGGCAGGGACCAGGAGCCCCTTGAAAATGGTCCTAGTAAAGCTTAATCTAGACCTAGAAGCGGAATCAAGCTTGTAATGCCTTGTAAATATATGTAGATGAGCAAGTTGCTGCTTCTAGAAAACTTGTAAAATCCACCGCTTTCGAAAAAGCCATATATGAAGCCAAAGCTCTGGCACAGTGAACTCTGACCCTGCCTGGAATAAATTTGTTGTGGTTATTATAGCAAAAGGTAACATCCTTAGACAACCATTTCAAAACAGTCTGTAGTGCCACAGGTTGTTCCTTTTTCTTATCTTCACAAGAAAACGGCAGCAGATTCGAAGTTCTGTAATATTTAGTTCAGTCTGGGTAGTGTTCAAGTTGTCTGTGAACATCCAAAGTATGGAGTATCCTTTCTACCTCATCTTTTAGGATCAGTAAAGGAAATGGAATGGATCAGATACCACATCAGGCAAAAAAGATAGATTAGTTCTCAAAAAAATAACTAACTAACCCGCTATCTCTGTAAAAAAAAAAAAAAAAAAAAAAAAAAAAATTGGATAGGGTTATTCACAATAAGAGCTTGCAACTCGCATACCTCTTCTCATAAAGTTCAGAGCAAGAACCTCAGGTTAGCTGGTTCATATGGAGCAGGTGTTAGCTTCTCTAACAAAATTAGAATGCCAAGAACTGGCCACCGGTTTTCATGGAGGCCTCAAGTAAAACCCCTTTCAAAAGAGAATGCCTTGAAAAAGGAGGCTCCATGGGCAGACATGCTGAAATGGCCAATAAATGAACCTTGGAGGGGTAATAAAGGTCATACGAAAGCAAATCTCACAAATATTGTGAAACCAGACAGTATAAACGTGTAAAATCTTACACAAACAATAGATGTCCCTCTCTTCACTGCTGCAATATTCTTTACTAAAGGGGTTCCCTGTCCAGGGTAGCCCAATGTCCGGCCAGTATAGCAAAGCCTTAGGATTTTAAAGGATGTCGTATGTCACATGTATGCTCCCTGCTCATGGCACTGGGCATAAAAAGGTCATGCACATACCTTAGAACGTCTTTGCCACCAGTCCAAACGTCATCCTCAGCCACTCCTTTTGGGTTGGTTACCAAGCAGTTTTCAGACAAGACAAGAAGAAAACCCCAAATGGGCACTTATTTCCTTTTGTTTGTGAGGTTATATGTCATCAAGAAAGGGACAATATCAGTATAGGAGACAGACTCCCCATAAGGACAGTCCTGAGCAGTCTCTTTTTTTGTTTGAATACATCTCAGGACCATATCATGTGCTCAAGTTGTCAAGTATTTGTCCCAGAGACCCTTCGTAATCATCTCTCCTCCTTGTCTAGTTACCGGGAGAACCAACGTCTTAAGTTGTTGGTACAGGTTGCAATGGAAGAATTGTGCCGTCCCGAGTGTCTGCCAACTGCTATGAAGACCAAAAAGGTAAGGTCAGATTTGGCTGCTGTATTGCCTCCCCCTGAAATCTTTCGCTAGGCTGGTGAAAGCCGGGAGGATCGCCGTGTTGGAGCTGATCAAAACGTGTAATGTAAGGGATAAATTAAGTCAGACAAATTGGATGTATAAATAGTGGTTACACTACTGAGCTGGGATCACCCTGTATGCATCTGGTTCTTCAGAAAATGACATCTTGAAGAAAGTGTTGTGTATTATAAGACTCACTGGAACAGTTTGAGCTTGGGAAAGCCCTGTAGATGCTGGTATGGCAGCCACCTGTGGTAACTAGTCCATACACTAAAGCGGACAGACTAGATCATGCAACTTCTGTCTTTCAATAATTCAAACAGCTTGTAAAACAGCCAAGTTGAAAGTTTAATTGAAACAGCCCACTAGTTTGGTCACTTTCTATGAACAAATTTACTCAGACCATAGATGAAAATGCATGTCTTTGGTAAACACCTGAAGCTTAGTAGTTACAATGTGCTATCTTCAGGAGTGATGCAAGAGTCCTAATATGTTCCTAAACATTCAATGAATTATTGGATATTCTGTGAATTAAATATTTGTATTTTGTAGCACATTCACAGTTCATTACTGTAACCACTGTTTTATACTTCCAACAATTATAGAAAGCAGTGCAATGGCAGTACTTAAAATAAAACAGGTACTGCAAACTTAAACAACCAAATTATACCACAAAGCACACAAATATAAATTCTGTGGTTGTCAACAAATATTTTGCAGCCAAATATATAAAACACTGAAAAAACATAGCATATTTCAGGTCTATATTAGAAGCCCGAAAATCCGTTTGAGCGGATTGGAAAACAGCGACACATATTGCGTGAACTACGGAAATGACGAACGTCCAAAACCGCAAAACTCGAAATGTCGAATTGTTATGGTTGGCCCATCTGCGGTATAGCTCCGTTAGGTAAGTGCGCGATAGTTACAGATGTTAGGGTTAAGGTAAGTGCATAGATAGTTAATGCATGTAAGGTTTAGTGTAGGGTTAGAAGTAGGGTTTTGTTAAGTGTATGCATGTGGATTAATTTGTTTTGTTTGGGTATATCTCCGAGGGGTAAGTGTGAGATAGTTATGGACCTTAGGGTTAGGCTGCGGGTTAAGGTAAATGCATAGACAGTAATGTATGTAAGGTTTAGTGTAGGTTTAGAAGTAGGGTTTGGTTAGTGTATGTATGTGGTTTATTTATTATGTTTGGGTAGGTAGTATGTAGCGCACGGTGGGGTTGGCTGACTGAGGATTCGAGATTTTAAATTTTGCGGTTTAGGGGGTATGGCGTATTTGCGGTTTGGGCTATATGTGTCGCTTTTGTAGTATTCGCTCAAACGGGTTTTCGGTTTTATAATATAGACCCCATATTTCGAGGTTCAATTACCATCATAAAATCACCAGAACAATTTCTAAATGGAAATTCATTCTATTAATCACTGCTCAGAAACAAATGAGAAATATAAGCCATAATAAAAGTGTACCACGTATGCAAAACCATTCACGCTTTTACTACACCAGCAAGAAATGGGCTTAACCACTACAAACATGCAAGAAAAATGAGCGTAACTTCTACTGATATCAACTCTAAGGGGGAGGGAAAAAAAAAAAGGAGTTACACTTTTTATATGGATTAGATTATCCTGTGGCCATTTTACATCTGTTTTGTTCTATACCTTTACTACAAATCTTAGGATTCAGTGCTTTGCATATCATTTGCTTATTCCAGGGATGCATTAAACAGTTAATTATTTTTCAAGAATACCTGCATATAATACGCATAAACAAATCTGATTAGCAACACTCATCAACATTCCAGAAGCAAATGAAATGAATCCCACTGTGACATAGCTAACATATACAACACAAATCCCACCTCCTCCCTCCCTTGTGGCATCCTAAGGATTAAGGCAGGGTAGCTCCTTGCTGCAGGTTACATGAATTATGTACCAACAATCACTAGGGCAGTCCTGACCCCATACCCCCCCCCCCCCCGTAAAAAAAAAATCATGTATTATACACCACAACAAACCTTGTAAATGAATTTAAAATACATTTCTGCCCCTGATACAGAATTATTCATGCATGTTGTATGCACTAAAAAATGTTTTACAGCAGAGTATGTAAAGCACTTCAATACGAGACAAAAATGAAAACCTATTAAATAGCCAACAAATTCTCCTTGCTTTTGGTATAAAAGGTCACATTCCCCATAATATGTAGTTTAAAACTTTTACACGGTCAATACATCTACTTCTAAAAAATCATGGAAACAAGAGCACAAACTCCAATATGATTATATCATTATGCAGATTCTTCTCTTCTGTTTCATAAAAATGTACACAGACTTTGATAATTAATGTCTCATTCCACAATTGAGACTAAAGGTACTGCCATCTTAACTCAGTTCTTTTCATGTCAAAATAACATTTCCAGAAATTTCATCTTGGCAGCATGTTTCACCTGCTACAACTGCAGAACACTACCTAGTGATACAGCAAATGCCAAGGCACTATTTGAATTTTAGTTATCCTGTCATGCAAGACTTTGTATTTCAACACTGCAAGCACAGTTACTCAGGCCCCATTTCATCACTCCCTCTAAGCTGCCAAACATACTCATTAAACCAAATTCCTTTATCACCCAATTCAAGCTTTTCAACTGTTTTTCAGTGCTGTATTAAAGCAAGCAGTTTATAAACCAGTGGCTCCACAGCCACAAATGTCTGTTTACATTTTTTTAAACAGAGAAATGTGTAAACTTCACTTTTGTATGGAAATGCTGACATTACTGGATGCTGCAACAGAGACTGTTAACTAAGACCATCAGTTGCGGTCGGCTGGCATGGGGGTTGATTTTGACTATACAACTGGGATTCAATCAGTATGTCCAGCACTGCATGACCTGTAGGGAGGGGGTGGGACACAGCAAGTGATGCCTAGTCCTCTCATCTGAGATGGAGGGTGCAGCAATACAAGTCAGCAATACTGTCATCTGGAGGAATCAGGAATGTGGTTTACTGGACAGGGCAGATCCCAAGACTTGCTGCAGAAAAAAAATGCAAAAAAAGTACACCATGAGCACTGTAGCAGGAACCAACAGCCAGGCTTCTATAAAGTTAGGAGATAAAATCCTCAGTTTCCTGGCCACATCTGGGTGCCACATGTCCTATTATAGTTACAGTGTCAGAAGATATTCATTGAAATCAGTACGCTCCACAAGACCACAGCAGAGGAGCCACCACCACTGCTATCACAGCTCAGAAGGTGCCACTTGTGATTGCTGAACAGCTGAATGGTTTGGCAGCAAGTCCTGGTGAGTGGAATGTAAACTTGGCCTGCGGTTATGTCTGCGGTTATGACTTATGACTGCGGTTATGACTGGAAATCTAAGTAAAAGATCACTTTTTGGCTAGAAGTGAAGCATATATGCGTAGGTGCAGCCCCTGTCCAAGGTTTTTCACAGATCACTAGCCATGTCAGAAGTACTTAAACACTGAATGAAGGACAGCAACTGTGAACCTTTTGTACAAGAAGACAGCAGGTAAAACCCAGGAAACGGCAGGCCTGTTAATTCCAAAGTGGCACGGAAAGTCAGGACAGAAAGAATTCTCTCAGAAGGCTGGTTACTATTAAGAGTACAAAAGTCTCTGACAGCAATCAATAAAAGTGTTCATAGCCAGAAAGAGCTGTCCAACAGACCTGGATCAGCTTTATGATGTGGTTACAGGAGAATTTGAGAAGAGGGTAGTGGCAGACATGATCTACTCTGACTTCAGCATGGCCTGTAACTCAGCACTGCAAGGCAACTGCTATGAAAACCAAAAGGGTACATGGAAGGAACAAGACTGCTGCATACTTAGTAGGAAGGACAGAGGGTTATGGTGAGGCAGTTAATATCAGGAATAAGGCAAGTAACGACTAAAGTACTGCGGAGACACAGTCCTGCATCAGTTTGTTCATGTCAAACATATCTAACGGAACACCGATAAACCTATTTGCTACAAACAAAGATAGGTGAAGCAGTTTAGGAATGGAGGTAGGTACAGTCTAAAGTAGTACTTGAAACAGCTGAAAAGTGGGCCAAAAGGTAGCAATTAAGCTCCAATGTAAACATACGTGAAGTTGTCAAAGTACTGCACCTGGACAACAGCAAGCCTAGTAAGTAGCATTCCTCACTCTGTCGATCCAGCTATACAGACATCTAGCTAATAAGTCTGTTCACAGGCAATTACTAGGCTAATGACCCTGAAGGGCCTTTATAAACCTAGCCATGCTGCCCAACTGTATCTGACAGGTTATGATGAAACATTTTATAGGTAATATAAATTTGGTATGAGTGACTGAGCAGTCATAGTCTCTCTCTCTCTCTCTAATATGGACACAGGTGATCCAAGCTGCACATGAACAAGTGCAGGGAGGAACTCTGCTTCACATGACTGGGAAGCCTGTTCCAGAGATGGGGTAGTGCTGAGATGCCCAGCTGTCACTCCAACAGATCTTCTTATGCTGCAGACAAGGTTCAGACACCTAGAATGGGTAATTTCTGATGCTGTTTGTTTACAATGTACAACAGGTCCACCAGGGCTGGATCAGTTGCTACTTTGGAGGGCAAGCATACATCACCCCTCAGCAGTCTGTAAGAGACAGAGTACAAGGATAGAGTTTGAAGTGGTCAGAGTAGGACATCGATTTCTATACCACGTATTCTTTTTCCAAGGAATCTTGGAGGATGCTCTAGTTGTTGGACATGCCTGGTCAGGTACATACCAAAGGGGGCACTGTACTCCATGACTGATCTGATGAGGTCAGAGTACTACGGAACAATGACATTTTTGGACCTAGATGCTCTACCCTTGCTTACAAGTTGCACAACACAGAACCATTTCCTTACTATAGTAGACATAATAGTCAAAGGCCAAGTCTCTGTCTACATGTGTTCCAAAACCCTGACCAGAAGGTGTTTTATCAATGCAGTCATTTTCAGAAGTGGTCGTCTTTCCAAAATATATTATCATGTATTTTTTGCATCGAGGTTTAGACCGCAACTCCTGCACCAGTAATTATTAGTCAGGATCAGGCCTTCTTAAGAGGATGTTTGCATCTTTGGGATATTCTACGACTGCACTTAAGTTTGCTAACATCTGCAAATTTGGTCAGTCAAAGGCCTATGACGTTGATCTTGACTTCAGAGAAGCAGACACCAAAAAAAGGAGTGGACTATGCACCAAGCCCTAAGGGACTCTAAGTGACTGGCCTTTTTGAGGCAGTAAACTTGCCTATCCTGACTTCTTAATGCGCTACCTAGCTGGCTACCCAATAGGTGATGTGAGGGATGTATACCTAGTTTGATAAACATGCCTACAATTCCAGAGTGGGGTGTTGTGTCCACTGCTTTGGCCAGGTCACGTTAGGCAATATGCACAGTTGTACCTTTGCCCATTGCTTTGGTGGCATTCTCTAAGAAATCCACCAGGCTGAGAAGGCATAACCTTCCAATGACAAAACATAACTGGGTTGGATCCAATGTCTGAAAGCTTTCTGTGTTACTGTTTATCATTTCATTTTATATTCTTTCTATGGCCTTAAGTATGAGACTACTCAGGCTTACAGGTCTGTAGTTTCCCAGGTCCACGGAAGGGCCCACCATAGTGGAGAGAGAGAAAACATTTGCAGTTTTCCACTCACTAAGCACAAAGCCTGTTTTGAGGCTAAGACTGAGTAATGCAAATAGTGGGTCTTGAAAGGTCATGTTTCATGCTATTAAGGGAGCATGAAACATGAAGGGTCCAAATGGAGAGAAGTCAGCAAGCAACTGGAATTGAATTCATGCTCAAGTCCTGGTGAGTATCTTCACGAGGGGAACCTTATTTTTCACAAAACCGCACTAGGACAACACTGATATATAGACTATCTTGGGCAGAAGTTTTTTTTTTTTTTTTTTTTTTTTTTATTTTAAGACAGCCAGGTGCACAAGACCTAGAATAAAAAGGGCCAATTCTGGTAGGCATACTGGTGCCAGGACTGAAAAAATGACAGTGTAGAATCCTTAAGACATGGGAAAAATTCCTACTATGGAGCTAGGCCAGGCACAGGGGAGGATGCCCCCCCCCCCCCCGTTGTAGAAGGAATTAACAGTCCACAAAAACTGACAAGCCAAGAGAGCCATAAAGACGATAGAGTGGACTATTGAGGATAGGAAAGAAATTATTTATGTTACTATTATGCAAGAAACCCAGAATTTCCAGACAAAAGATGTACAAAAATATTGAGAGAAATTAGAGGAAAGAAAAATACTTCCACAAGAAAAACTGTCAGAAGCTTCAAATAAAAATTTGTGCTCATTAATACAACAGATTTATGAAAAACATTGAGACTAAGAAACCTTGGGCTGTTTGAAAAAAGTGACTGAGGAAGTGCAAAAATATAATGAATAAAAATCAAGACTTTCTGAAAGGTATAAAAAAAGAAATATGGACATGGGAAAGAGAGAGATCTGATGTGGTGCAATATTTATGCAAAGGTGAAAGTTAAATTAATCGACACAAAAAACACAGCCCCAACGATATTTGAAGAGAAACACAGGCAAAAGCATTCAGATATGGAAAAATTCACAATAAAAAAAAATAAGACCATAAAGACGGAACGCAGCACAGAAGATTAGTAAAGAAGTTTAAAAAAGAGAAGCTGAAGTTATGGAATACTTGCGAAGTGAAGGATTTAGTGCAGGAAGTCTAACACAGACTACATCACAGCATGCCGGAACAAGGATAAGGAGAAACAGGAGGAGCGGGAGACATCTGAAGAAATACAGACATGGGAAAGAAAAAGAGTTAATATGGTGTAATATGTATGCAAAGGAGAAAGCAAAACTACACACAAAGAGCAGCACCAAAGATATAAGAGAAATGCAGGCAAAAGCATCCAGACATGAAAAAGTTTACAATACAAAAAATAAGAAAAAGAGGATTGGTAATAGAAGAGGAGAAGTTAAAGAAATAGAAACTGAAGTTATGGATTACCTACAAAGTAAAGGATTTAGTGTAGAAAATCCAACTCAGATAACATCACAGCAGGATAGATCAATGGATCCCCAAATTAAGGAGAAACCTGTGGAGCAGGAAACTTCTAATCAGTTGCCATATAAAGATAGTTTGGAGCCTTTCATAGGAAACCAGTACAAAAGTTCAGATGGAGTTGCACAGCAAGAGAAGAAACAGGAAACTGTGGCAAATCTGACGCAGCCAATGTTGTGGAGTGATGGACCAATGAGCTCCCATATGAAAGGGCAACATATGGCACAGGATGAAACTGAAGAGAATGTGGCACAGGAAGATGCTCCAGAACTTTTATAGAATGCCTGCAGGAAATGGAGTACAAAAAATGTGGTCTCAGTTTAGAAAAAAATGATCTAAGAAAATTTGCTTGACTTAATAGAAACAGACAAACATATTAAGATCAATAAAAGAAAGACTACAGAAGGTCAATAAACCCCCAAAACTTAAGACATTTGATAAATCAAATTAATACAGTAATTAGGGCGGTCCATACAGATTCATGTGACATAACAGAAGTAAATATGATATATTACTGTGCAGCTGATTAGTAACAGATAAACTCTTACCACAAAAACACAGGGTAGTATGGGAAAGGAAGGGGAGAAATCGAATGCCATCACAGCAGTATCAAATACAGAAAACTACAAAGCAATTACGACAAGAAATGTCACTGTTAGAGTATAGAAGAGGGAACAGATTAACAAATATACTCAAAGATAGACATGATGAAAGCAATGCACAGTATCAGAACAGATCAGGATCTACTGTGCAGTACCGCAAATATAAAAATATTAGCACTGGCAGGAAAACATAGAAGACACACAGATAATATTTAAAGTACAAAATAAGCAATTTATTGATGACCCAAAAAAGGTTTATAGAGAATTGGGAAACAAGGCAAAAGGAACTGAACCACCACTAAAAAAAGAAATGAGATACATTTTGGAGAAATATCTATGAAGATCCTGTGGAGCAAAGATGCTAAATGGATAGAAGTAAAAGAAAAACTAAGAAGTTCAAATATACAGCATATGAAATGGGATGAAGTAATGGCCAGAGAGGTTGAAACAAAGTTAAGAAAAGCTCCTAAATGGAAAATCCCTGGCCCAGATTCAGAACCTAACTTCTGGATAAAAGTATTAACATTTTTACATGAAATAGCCACGCGCAAGAAATATTTATATGTGCACCATCACTAGACATCAGTCTGGTTAACAATAGGAAAAATGATACTCATACTTAAGACAGAAACTGCAAGCTATCCTAAAAATTATACACCAATAATTTGTCTTTCGATGACGTACAAACTATACACCGGAATTGATGCTAACATAGTTCATAGTCATTTAGAAGAAAACTCAATCATGGCAATAGAACAAAAGGGTAATAAAAGAAAGTCATATGGAACAAAGAATAATTTTTTATTAAATAAAATCATAATGGAAAACTGTAAAAAGGGGAACAATCCAAATATGGCATAGATAAACTACAAAAAAGCATTCAAGAGTATCCCACATTCATGGATAAGAGAGTGCTTAAAAATGTAGAAGATGCACCCTACACTGATTACAGCGACCATGGAACAGTGACAAACCATTCTGCCGTTAAGCCATGACAAAGGACAAATTATTACTCCAGGGATACAAATTCCAGGGTGACTGTCATCACTGCTATTCTTTAAGTTGTCTACTTAACAGATTAGACTGAAAAGAAGGAGCGTAGCACCATAGGCATAAAAACAATGAAAATTGTAATAAGTAAAAACCAGAAACAGGACAAGCACTTTCGGCGTACGCCTTTTTCAGATCCTGCAAACAATATCTGAGTGGATCTATTTAAAAATATTGTAACAAATGGTATTAATAAAACAATTAAGCAGCACTAAAACAACACTCTCTCTTACACATATGCTTTCACAAAAAGCGTCAGTACATAAATGCTTCATAAAGTACAGTTTTGTACCTACCATAAATGTAGATGTCCGAACTGGATAGCATCTGCAGTCATAACAACTGGGTTGTCCTGTCGTCAGGCAGCCCTTCGGTCGGCCGGATTCCAAAGTCCGGGTCCGGCTTCGGCTGATGTCGCACTTCACCCGACGTCATCTCTGCTGGTCTTCGGGTATAAAGGCATCAGCCGACGCCATTTTCCTCAGTGTTTCTTGCCCCAGATGCCAGTTGCCCTCTTGGAAGGCTAAATTTTGGGTAAATGCCAATGTTTCCCAAAGAGATAGAAGGCAAACACAAAAAATAAGCATGTATGTACATATATACAAACAAATACACCATAAGAGACTCCCCCCACCAGCTAGCTATTAGGAGGGTAAATACCCTAGGAGTACCACCGAGGGGAAGGAGGGAGGTAATCCTGACTGCAGATGCTATCCAGTTCGGACATCTACATTTATGGTAGGTACAAAACTGTACTATGTCCTTCATGGATGCATCTGCAGTCATAACAACTGGGTAGAATACCATAGCCAACTAGGGGAGGAGGACGAATAGATTATGGTGTGGTTAGGATCCCTTGCAGTACAGCAGTGGCAAACCCTGCTCGGGATCTGGAATACAGAGGTAAATTATAATGCTTGGCAAATGTATGCACGGAGGTCCAAGTAGCCGCCTCAATAATGTCCTTGGTTGCCACTCCTCGTAAGAAGGCTGTGGTAGTGGCTGTTGCCCTTGTAGAATGAGGCCTTATGTTCTGTGGAATTGGTTTTCCATGGAAGGAGTAACAGAATCGTATGCAATTTCCTATCCATTTGGAGATTGTCTGTTTGGAAATTGCTTTTCCTTCCCTTCCTGTTGCATAGGCTACAAAAAGCTGGTCAGTTTTTCTGTTACTTTTGTTCTGTCCAGGTAGTAGCGTAGCTGTCTATGTACATCCAAGGTATGCAGCATTCTTTCCCTCTGTTTTGTGGGTTGGGGAAGAAGGTAGGTAGGTGGATTGCCTGGTTTAAAGACACTCTGGATACCACCTTAGGCATAAATGTAGGATTAGTCCTCATAGACACTCTATCTTGGTGGAAGATTAGGAAGGGTTGTACTGCCATTAGGGCCTGAAGTTCAGAAACCCTCCTTGCTGAGGTTATTGCCAGTAGGAAAGCAGTTTTCCATGATAGATGCTGTAGGTCTGCTGTTGCTGCTGGTTCAAAAGGTGCAGTGTCAACTTTTCTAGCACAAAGTTCAAATCCCAAGCTGGCAATGGTGGTTTCCTAGGAGGTTTTACATTCTTGATCCCTCTGAGGAACTGTCTGAGTAGAGGATGTGAAAAGACAGGTGGATCAAAGCTGTATTCTGCTGAAATAGCTGATGCATGTATCTTGATGGAGGAATAGGACAGGCCTGTATGTAGAAGCTCTGCCAAGTACTCCAGAATGTTAGCAATATCTATATTCGACACATCTTTTCCTCTTTCAGCACTCCAAATGACAAACCTTTTCCATTTTCCTGCATAGTTCCTTCTTGTTGAAGGTCTGCGGGCTTCAAGGATAATGTCTTTAACCCTTTGGGAAAGATCTGGATTAGTTGCTGCTATGTGATGTTCCACACAGTCAGTTGCAACGTTTTTAGGTTTGGATGCATGATGCTGTAGTTGTTCTGAGTTAACATCAAAGGCATCAGGGGTATTGACCACATTTTGTCCCGAGACATGCTCCTCAGCAATGGGTACCAGTGTTGTCTTGGCCAGTTCGAAGCTATCAGGATTATCCGTGGACGTTCCTCCTTGATTTTTAGTAATACCTTGTGTATCAAGGGAAGAGGTGGGAATGCATATGCTGTCAGACCCTTCCAGCTGAAGGAGAGCGAATCCACTTTCCATGCAAGTGGATGGAATGCCCTTGTGCAGAATTTTTTGAGCTGGTGATTGAGAGGGGAAGCGAATAGATCTATCTGTGGCATTCCCCATTTCTTTGAGATGGTCTTGAAGATGTCCGGGTGTAGCATCCATTCGTGAGCATCCGAGGTGGTTCTGCTTAACATGTCTGCTAGAGTATTCTCCTTTCCCGGTACAAATATTGCCTGTAACTGGATGTTGTAGCTGAGTGCCAGGTTCCAAAGGTCCAAAGTCATTCTGCATAGGGGTATGAATGAGTGCCTCCCTGTTTGTTGATGTACCACATGACTGTGGTGTTGTCTGTCCTTATCATCAAATGGCCTTCTTTGAGAAATGGTCTGAATTTTTGGATTTCCAGTTTTACTGCCAGCATTTCTTTTAGGTTGATGTGCAGGTGAAGCTGGTCCTGCGTCCACAATCCTTGTATGCATTTGTCCAGCATGTGAGCCCCCCATCCTAGGTCTGAGGCGTCTGTTGTGATGGTTTGGCTTGCTTGATAGTTGTGAAAGGGTAGGCCTGGGTTTGACTGGCATGCTTGAGCCCACCATAGGAACTCCTGTTTTAGGCATGGGATTAGTGGAATTTCTGCTTCTAGGCTGTGCCTGTGTTGGGACCATAAATTCTTTAGGTACCACTGTAGTTTTCTCATATGCAGTCTGGCATGTGGAACCAAGATTATGCATGATGCCATGAAGCCCAAGGCCTGCAGAACTTTTCTTGCTGTTAGCTTGTTCTGTTTTGTTAGTGCCAAGAAGTAAAGAGGTAGTTCTTTTGTTTTTCTGCAGTTAGGAATGCCATTTGTTTTACTGTGTCCAATTCAGCCCAAGAATGTCCTTGTTTGGGATGGTATCAGCCTTGACTTTTGTAAATTGACTGTGTATCCCAGTGCTTGTAGCAAGTATATGACCCTTTGTAAATCTGTTGTCAGCTTGCTTTTGTTGTCCCCTTGTAGCAGGCAGTCGTCCAGGTATGGATAAATTTGGATTCCCTGTAGTCTGCAGTGGCGATTACTGATGCCAGGCATTTTGTGAATACTCTGGGCGCAGTAGATAAGCCAAAGGGCAATGCTGAGAATTGATAGTGCTCTGATCCTGCAAGAAATCTGAGGTATCTTCTGCAAATTGGTCGAATGGGAACGTGCAGGTATGCCTCCTTGAGATCTAGAGTTACCAGCCAACACTCCTTGCCCAGCATGGGAAGAAGCTGCTGTAGGGTCAGCATTTTGAATTTTGGGACAATGATGTATGTGTTTAAGGTGGACAGGTCGAGAATAGGTCTCCAACTTTTTTCCTTTCTTGGAACTAGGAACAGTCTGGAGTAGAATCCTTTGCCTTGTTCTGTTATTGGTACTCTTTCCACAGCTCTCATCTTTGTTAATTGCATTATCTGCTGTAGAGCTTCTGTTTTTTGTTTTGGAGGCAGGTTTGGCATTCCTCTTTTGACTGGTAAAGTGTGGAAGTGGAACCGGTAACCTTGGTCTATGGTTTGCAAAATCCACTTGTCTTTTGTGATATAGTGCCAGTTCTTCGAAAATAAGGTTAATTTTCCGCCTAATGGTGCTGCTATTTGTTCCCTGGTAGGCGGAGTTAGAATCAAGTCACTGTGATTGTGTAGTTGTAGTGGTAGTGGCTGTGTCTTTGCCTCTGTTATTACCTTGCCACTGTCGTCCTCTGTAGGCACCCCCTCTGGGTTGATTTCTGCCTCTGGAACGTCTATTCCTGCCCCTTTGGGATCTTGTGGAGTCAGGAAAGGACCAATTTTGGCAGGCCAGTTCCTGCTAAACCTTGGGGGCTGAACCTGCAAGAAATCTTTAACCGTTTGTACAGATTTTGCCTTTTCTTCCATTTTCTTCATTACCTGCTGGGCAGGTGTACCAAACAAACTGGCCTTATCCATAGGAGCATCTAATAACTTAGCTTTAACATGATCCGGTAAGACCTGTTCCTTCAGCCATGCATGTCTTCTTATCACTGTGCCAGTCATGGCTGATCTAAATGAAGCCTCCAGTGCATCATAGCCACATTTTAAGGAATGGTTACTAACCTGTTGTGTGTTATTTACCATTTCTAATACATATTTCTTATCTATCGAGTCATCAGAGGATAACTTTTTAGTTAACTGATCAAGCATAAACTCTTGGTATTGTATCATGTGAAACTGACAGTTTAAAGCTCTAGCTGAGAGAGTAGCAGAGGTGTAAACTTTTTTGCCCCATCTGTCTAAAGACCTGGCTTCCCTTTCAGAAGGAATAGGATTTTTTGCTGAGGTCGAGGCTACTGCCTTAGGCCCCTGGGATATAGTTTCGGGGTCTGCAAGTGGGGCCTTGTATAGGTGATGATGAGTGTCTGGCACCCTGTAAAATCTGTCTGGTTTGGCAGGGGCTGGAGGTAAGGAATCTGGTGCAGTGCAGACATCATTAAATGCATCGTCCACAACAGGGAGGACAGGAGGTATAGCTAAGGGCCTGTGTTGTGGTAGGTGCAGAAAAGTCCTAAGTCTTTTTCTGGAATCTGAGAAATCCTGTTCCTGCCATTGGAATTGTTCTCGCATGGCATGTAAGGTTTCCCCAAAGGAGAATTCTTCTGGTGGAGAAGCAGCTGGAATGGATTCTTCAGCATCTGAGTCTTCTTAATTGGAGAAAGGAGCCTCTGGGAGGTCTGTAATATCTGAGTCATCCGCAGAATCATCAGAGGACGCAGGCTCGGGGGGCTCTGCTCTAGGTCTCTTTTCTGGGGGCTGAGAGGCCCTGTCAGGGTGAGATTGAGATCCCCTAATTAAGGATATTAAATCTTCTGCCAGTGTAAGCATTTGTGAACTAGAAGTGGGCCTGGTTGAGGGGGGTTTAACAGGCACTGATTTAGTAGATTTGGCTGCTTTAGCCCTGGCAAAAGCCTTAATAGACATGGCTGCAGGAGGCCTAGCAGCACCACGTGCTGGGGTAGAGACATCCAAAGGAATGGTGTCTGATAAGTCACTAGTAACCACTGTTGTAGGTAAAATTTCTGAGGCCGATTCAAGTAAAGTAGCAGGAACTTCAGTAGTAGTCATT
Source organism: Protopterus annectens (assembly GCF_019279795.1). Classification (NCBI taxonomy): domain Eukaryota; kingdom Metazoa; phylum Chordata; order Ceratodontiformes; family Protopteridae; genus Protopterus; species Protopterus annectens. Next base: position 143,169,256 of record NC_056745.1, on the reverse strand, counting down.
GATTCGGCTGTACTTTGATCAGTTTTCTCGGTTGACACTCGCGGTTTGCTTAACCATGGTTTCGGCCGAAACCGCAGACCGCGAGTGTCGGTCTTTTTCTTTGCGTTTTTTAACAATTTGGGTAGTCGGAGGATCCGACGGCATAATGTACGCAAAATCTGAGCCGAAAAACTGTTCAGCAAACTCCGACAGACGCCTAAGCGTTCGTCGGTTGAAAGAAGCACAGGCCGAACAGGCTGCTACGTCGTGGTCTGGGCCTAAACAAGGCAAACAGTAAGAGTGGAAATCTTTATGAGGTATTTGTTTCCCACAAGTTAAACAGTTATTGACTTTTTCTGACATCGGCTGAGGCAAGAAAGAGTCCCCAACGGGGTACTTAGCTTTTAGAAGTCTTGAAGTAGTATTCGGTAGTAGTAATCTCTGGATCTGACCGACCGGCACTTGCGAACAGCTTCTGCTTGGCCAGCGGCAAGAAAGACTGAGGAAAATGGCGTCGGCTGATGCCTTTATACCCGAAGACCAGCAGAGATGACGTCGGGTGAAGTGCGACATCAGCCGAAGCCGGACCCGGACTTTGGAATCCGGCCGACCGAAGGGCTGCCTGACGACAGGACAACCCAGTTGTTATGACTGCAGATGCATCCATGAAGGACATCTGGCATCAACTTCTATCAAAATCACAAAATCTAAAAAACAGCTTGAACTCAACATACAAAGTATTTGGAGTGTTTTGGCTCGTAGTAAACGGCCCTCAAGATTAAAACACAATCTTACATATTCAAAAATTCAACATAGAGGCGTTTACTTTATATGCGAATCTACCATACGTTCAGCATAAATAAAAGCATTCTACTTCATATGCAAATTCACTGTTTGACTCTTTGTATGTTGAATTTTTTTTTAAATTGTTTTATTAATACCATTTGTTACAATATTTTTAAAAAGATCCACTCAGATATTGTTTGCAGGAGCTGAAGAAGGCATATGCCGAAAGCACTTGCCCGGTTTCTGGTTTTTACAAGTTATTAAAATGTTCAGTTGTTTTTATGCCTATGGTGCTACGCTCCTTATTTTCAGTTTAACATTTTGGTTTTGAAGCGTTCTTTAGTGGTGTTCACTGGATTTTGCTACAGTTTTTCATATTTAACAAATTAGGTCATGGCTACAATTTGGCTCCCAAAAACAATGAAGTGTAAAGGCTTCTCATCTTCCTTTTTGTAGATGACTTAAAACTGTACATATAGTTCACCAGATGAGGAACTGAAAGCACAACTGTAAGTGGTCAAAACATTTTCAAATAATACAAGAATGTCATTTGGTCTTGATAAATGTGCAAAAGCAACCTTTAAAGCAGGAAAGCTGTAGCACTGAGAAAACATCAGTTTGGGACAGGAGTGTGATTATAAAAGAGCTTGAGTAACAGGGAGTGTATAAATATTTGGGAATTGATGAAGGATCAACAATAAAACATGAAGAAATGTGAATAAAACTTAGTATGGAATATTTTAGAAGACTTAAATTAATACTGAAAACAGTGTTGACATCTAGGAACAAAGTCCAAGCTATAAACCAATTTGCTCTTACTGTCCTAACAGTTTTGGAGTGATTGATTGGTCATAAAAGGTGTTGAATCAGTTGGACAAGAAAAAGTACAGTTTTGTACCTACCATAAATGTAGATGTTCGAAGATCCACATTGCTGCAGTCCTTACACTTGGGTAGTCCGCTGTCCTCGGTCGGCCCGAATATCAAAGTATTAGGCTGACGTCGGTCAAGGCGCTTAAGACTGACATCAGGACGTCAGGGTACAAATGCGCATGACCGACGTCATATCCTCAGTCTTTTCTTGCCCCAGATGTCAGAAGACCCTAAAAAGAAAGGTCAAAACCAAAAGACAGCAAAAACCAACCAACCACCCTTGCACTAATTATATGTACAATATATACAATATACACAATATGTACAACCCAACCCACACAACCGCCTCAAACTACAGAGGGGAAGGAGGGAGGGTAAATTGGACTGCAGCAATGTGGATCTTCGAACATCTACATTTATGGTAGGTACAAAACTGTACTATGTTCTTCATCTCACATTGCTGCAGTCCTTACACTTGGGTAGAATCCCAAAGCAGAGGTAAGGGAGGATGGCAAAACTATAAAGCAGTAGGAGCTGCCAAAATGCCCTGTAAAATTGCAGTTGCAAATCCAGCCCTAGATTTAGAGTAAAGTGGAAGGTGATAATGCTTAGAGAAAGTATGCACTGAACTCCAAGTAGCTGCCTCCAAAATATCTTTAGTTGCCACCCCCCTTAAAAAGGCTGTAGAAGTGGCAGTAGCCCTAGTGGAATGAGGCCTAATCCCAGCTGGAATCTCCTTACCATGATGGGAACAGAAAGCAATACAAAACCCAATCCACTTAGAAATAGTTTGTTTTGACACAGGCTTGCCCTGAGAACCCAAAGCAAATGAAACAAATAACTGCTGAGACTGCCTGAACCCTTTAGTTCTGCTCAAATAATATCGCAACTGCCTGTGTACATCCAAAGTGTGCAAAATCTTTTCCCCTTTATTTTGGGGGTTTGCATAAAAAGTAGGCAAATGAATAGTTTGGTTTAAAGCCACACTAGAAACCACTTTAGGCATAAAGGAAGGATTAGTGCAAAGATACCCTATACTTATGCACAATTAAGAAAGGCTCAACCGCCATAAGGGCCGGTAATTCAGAACCCCTTCTTGCAGAGGTAATGGCCAACACAAAGCAGTCTTCCATGATAAATATTTCAACTCGGCAGTAGCTGCAGGCTCAAAAGGTTGTAGAGTGAGTTTCTCCAACACAAAATTGAGATCCCAAGCAGGAGTAGGAGCTCACGTGGGGTCTTATATTCTTTGCCCCTCTAAGGAATTGCTTAAACAAAGGATGAGAAAACAATGGTGGGTCACAGTCATAGTGAGCAGAAATTGCTGCAGCATGAACCTTAATAGAAGAGAAGGACAAACCTTTGTCCAGTAACTCAGTAAGATATTGAAGAGCCACACTTAAATTAGGCTCAGAAACATCAAATTCCTTTGCTGTACTCCAAAATAAAAATCTCTTCCATTTATCTGCGTACACTTTCCTTGTACTAGGCCTTCTGGCCTCCAAAATAACATTCAAAACTTGCTGTGGAAGCTGAGACCCTCCAGGGTTCAAAACAGAATATGCCAGGCTGTTAGGTGAAGAGAGTGAAGTTTGACATTGAGTAAATGACTGTTCTCCTGAGACAGCAGGTGTGGAATCGAAGGCAAAGGCCATGGAGGCTCCCTACCAGACTTCTCAGTAATGGGTACCAGTGCTGTCGAGGCCAATCTGGAGCTATTAAAATCATCTTTGGCTTGTCCTGTCTGACCTTTAGGAGTACCTTTGGGAGGAGAGGCAGAGGTGGAAAGGCATACACATGAAGATTGCTCCAATTGAAAGAAAGAGCATCCACTTTCCAGGCTGTGGGATGAAACCTTTTGTGCAAAACTTTGGCAGCTGGTAGTTTAGTGGAGAAGCGAACAGATCTATGTCTGGAGTTCCCCATGACACTGTCAATTTCTGAAATACATGAGGATCCAATTTCCACTCGTGGGGATCCATAATTCGTCTGCTCAACACATCTGCTAAGGAGTTCTGTGCTCCCGGCAGAAACCTTGCCTGAAGATTTAGCTGTAAACTGAGAGTAGTCTCCCACAAAATCATTGCTTGCCTGCATAGAGGATAAGAATGTGTTCCCCCTTGCTTTATGTACCACATGACAGTTGTGTTGTCTGTTAGAATCAACACCTGCCCTGGAAGAAGTAAATCCTTGAAAGCTATTAATGCAAATTGGACTGCTAACATCTCCTTCAAGTTGATATGTAGATGTTGTAGTCTGGCAGGCCACGTGTCTTGTATCCACTTTCCATTTAGATGAGCTCCCCAAGCTTTGTCTGAGGCATCTGTCGTTAGAATCTGACTCGCCTCTGGCCGGGTCACAGAGAGTCCCTTGTTTAGGTGACATTCCTGAGCCCACCACAAAAATTCCTTTTGAATGCAAGGTATTATCTGAATGACAGTGTCCATATCCTGGCAGTGCTGTGTCCATACATTTTTGAGATACCATTGTAGCTTCCTCATATGCAGTTTGGTATTGGGAAGCACCAGAATACAAGATGCCATGAACCCCAAGGCTTGAAGGACTGTCCTTGCAGTCAGCCTGGACTGATGAGACAATTGATGGAAGTAAAGGGAAAGATTCTTTTGTTTGTCCGGGGTCAAAATGCCATCTGGGATGCTGTATTCAGTCTCACACCCAGAAAGCACATGTCCTGAGAGGGTACTAGACTGGACTTTATTTCGTTCACAGAATACCCCAGGCATCTTAGCACTGCTATCACATAATGCAAATGATGAAGAAGTTCGTCCCTTCCTTGAGCCAGAATCAGGCAATCGTCCAAATAAGGATAGATCTGTATTCCTTTTAGCCTGAAGAAAGCTATCACTGGAGCCAGAACTTTCGTGAACACTCTGGGCGCAGTAGATAAGCCAAAGGGCAATGCAGAGAACTGATAATGAGAAGTCCCAGCCCGAAAACACAGATACTTCCTGCAACTTAGCCTGATAGGAACATGAAGGTAAGCCTCCTTGAGATCCAGAGTCACCATCCAGTGATCTTTGCCCAGCAGAGGTAAAAGCTGTTGTAACGTCAACATTTTGAACTTGGGAATGTCCAGATAAGTGTTGAGGATAGATAAATCCAAAATTGGTCTCCACGTGTTCCCCTTCTTTGGTACTAGGAACAGGCGAGAATAAAATCCTAGGCCCACTTCTGGCAGAGGGACCGGCTGTATGGCCCCTATTTGAAGCAGCAGAGAAATTTGTTTGTGAGCCTCTACTCTTTGCTGAGGAGGAACGTCTGGCATGCCTTTGAAAGGAGGCAAGGTATGGAAGTAAAACTTGTAACCTTGGTGTATGATATCCAATACCCATCTGTCTTGGGTAATTAAACTCCAATTTTCCTTGAAGAGTGCCAACCTTCCTCCCAAAGGTGCTGCCAGACGAGAAGGCTCTGGCAAGCTAAAAAGGTAGGTCATTGGGCCTGTTTACGAAAGGACTGGCCCCTGCCCTCACCCGAAGACTGTGCAGGTGAACTCCCTGTTCTAGGCCTGAAAGGGCCCTGAGCTCTGCCCCTACCACGTCTACATCCACCCCTAGACTGTGAATCATAAGAAGGGTACGTCCACCCCTTAGCAGGCCAATTCCTACTAAACTTCGGAGGCTGAACTTGCAAAAAATCTCTAACAGTCTGCATAGACTTAGCCTTGTCTTCCATTTTCTTTAAGACTGCCTCCACAGGCGAACCAAACAACACATCAGACTGTAAAGGAGCATCTAAAATCCTTGTCTTAACATGGTCAGATAAATTCTGATCCCTCAGCCAGGCGTGCCTGCGAAGAACTGACCCAGTGGCAGCCACCCTAGACGAGGCCTGTACAGCATCAAAACCACATTGTAAAGAATGCTTACCCACCTGTTCAGAAACATGTACCAAATCTTGTAATTCTTTACACTCAATACCTTCCGCCAGAGCATCTACCTTAGACTTCAATTGAGAAAGTAGATCGTTTTGATATTTCAACATGTGAAACTGGCAATTCAAAGCCCTCATAGCTAAGGTGGAAGAAGTATAGACTTTCTTTCCCCATCTATCCAAAGCCCTGGCCTCTTTATCTGGAGGAACCGGATTTTTTACAACAGAGGCCTTGACACCCTTAGGTCCCTGACTAACAGCTTCTGGGTCCGCCCTAGGACTCTTATAAAGATATTTATGAGCTTCAGGCACCCTGTAATACCTATCCGGTTTAACAGGAGCAGGAGGCAAAGAATCAGGATTAAGTGAAGCCTCTGCAAACACATCTTCCACAACATCCAGAACAGGAGGTATAGCCAAAGGCCTATGCTGGGGTAAAAGCAAAAATTCCCTAAGCCTTTTCCTGGAATCAGAGAAGCCCTGACCTTCCCACTTAAAATGTTCCCTCATGGAATGAAGAGTCTCTGAAAAAGAAAAATCCTCTGGAGGAGAAGCAGAAGGAGTAGAATCATCCACATCAGAATCAGAATAAGGAGAATACTCCTGCAAGTCTTCAGCCGAAGACTCTGAAACATCCGAAGCCTGCTCAAAACTCCCCAACTCTGGTTCCACCCTAGGCCTCTTATCAGGAGGGGGCAAAGAACCTCTAATCAAAGTAATTAAATCTTCTGCCATCTTAAGCATGCGCTTCTTAGGCACAGATCCTGATGAACTAGGAGTGACACCCACAGAAGCTAAACCTGGCCTGCCTCTGGGAGAAGCCTTGGAAACAGAAGGAGAGGGCCTAACCACCCTAGGAAGGGAGGGGAGTACAGTAACCTGAGAAGCCCCTTCAGCCTGACCTGCCTCCTGAGAGGCCACATCCTGCAATAACAAAGTCTCCCCCTGGGAGAAGCAGAAGGAGTAGAATCATCCACATCAGAATCAGAATAAGGAGAATACTCCTGCAAGTCTTCAGCCGAAGACTCTGAAACATCCGAAGCCTGCTCAAAACTCCCCAACTCTGGTTCCACCCTAGGCCTCTTATCAGGAGGGGGCAAAGAACCTCTAATCAAAGTAATTAAATCTTCTGCCATCTTAAGCATGTGCTTCTTAGGCACAGATCCTGATGAACTAGGAGTGACACCCACAGAAGCTAAACCTGGCCTGCCTCTGGGAGAAGCCTTGGAAACAGAAGGAGAGGGCCTAACCACCCTAGGAAGGGAGGGGAGTACAGTAACCTGAGAAGCCCCTTCAGCCTGACCTGCCTCCTGAGAGGCCACATCCTGCAATAACAAAGTCTCCCCCTGGGACTCAAGAGAAACCTCCGGTGGAACCACCGGTTCCACTGACACCTCCAAAGAACCGGCGTCCGGTACGGACGACTCTTCTTGCCTGGGTTTAGCTGCGTTGCCTTTGCGCAACTGGGAAGAAGCGGGCGGCGGAGCATCCGACGGCATATTATAATTGCACCGCTTCCCGAAGACCAACCTGGCACAATCTAACCTTCGCTTAATAGTGCGTTTATTGAATCTAGCACAAAAGCGACACCCAACAACGTCGTGCTCAGGCCCCAAACAAGGAATACACAAAGTATGATAATCTCTATGCGGTATCTGTTTCCCACAAGAAATACAGTTATTCACTTTTTCTGACATCCGGTAAACCACTGAGGCAAGAAAAAACTAAAATATTCTACGGGTACTTAGCCAACTTTGACTCGGTCTGAAACTCCGAATTTGAAAAATTTCAGAACGCCGAACGGCACTTGTAACGCTGCTTCTGCATCGGACCATGCGGCAAAAAAGACTGAGGATATGACGTCGGTCATGCGCATTTGTACCCTGACGTCCTGATGTCAGTCTTAAGCGCCTTGATCGACGTCAGCCTAATACTTTGATATTCGGGCCGACCGAGAACAGCGGACTACCCAAGTGTAAGGACTGCAGCAATGTGAGATGAAGAACATCAAGGATGCTTCATGCTCAAATGATTTATAAAAATCAGTACATACCAAGATTATATATTCCCCGTTCTGAAGGCAGTATGGACCTCCTCGAAAATGATTACATGTATAGATCTCCAATCATGGGACTGCATACATATCTGCTGACCTCACAAGACCCAAATATAGTGAAAGCTTTGAAACATGAGGAGAATAAAATTTAAGACTACTTCACTGCTTAGTCTAGCAGACGTATATCGGTGTCAAGTGGGAATGGAAATCAAACCAGAAGTAGATAAAAATCAGGCGGCAACTGAATGTGACAAAATATAAGAGAAATTATATAAAGTGAAGGATCAGATAAGAAGCCAAGAAATGTGGAAAATGCATAAATACAGCTGCAAGTATAGAAAACTCTGAACAACGTCATGTTGATCAGGATCGAATGCAGGATGGTTAAGGAGAGGTGAATTTAAACCAAAAGACAAAAGGTTAATACATGGTACAAGTCCAACTTAACTGTCCGTCAATTACCAAACTCCTACTCCTCCCCCAATAATTGGGACATACTTATCTCACAACTTCACCCTAAAAAGGTCATCACCAGAACTGTGATCTATATTCTACCTGGTAATACACCTGCTAGCCTTGAAGACTTCTTATCCTGGTGTTCTTCCACATACTCACAAGAAATCCTTACTCTGGGGGACTTCAACCTAGATTGGTTCACCTGTATATCAGAACCACCAAGTAATCTAATAAATCTCCATGGCTACCAGCAGCTAGTCCAAATTCCAACTAGATGTGATAAAAAATCTAAAAGGGAATCCATCCTTGACTGGGTCCTAACTAACAACCCCACATTGTACCCTCACACAGGCAGTCTCCCAGACACCTTAAGTGACCACAACATAATATACTTTATACATAGTAGAACAAGCATATGCAAAACCACTAAAGTACAGTTTTGTACCTACCATAAATGTAGATGTTAGAGTGTTCACACAGCTGCAGTCATCACACTTGGATTATCCTGTCGTCAGGCTGTCCCGCAGTCGGCCAGAGTTCCAAAGTCTTGGTCCGGCGTTGGTTGCTGTCCCTTCTTCCCTGACATCAGTGTGCCGGGGGTATACAAGAGGCATCCAACGCCATTTTCTTCAGTTTTTCTTGCCCCAGATGTCAGGTGCCCCCAAGTAGGTAGGCAATACATATTGCTAATAAAACATGTAAAAGGAATACCTTCAGTTACAAGCAAATACACCACAAAGGTTGTACAGGATAGAAAAGGTATAGAAAAGTTCAGCTAAGTCAGAGGGGATGGAGGGAGGGTAACCTGGACTGCAGCAGTGTGAACACTCAAACATCTACATTTATGGTAGGTACAAAACTGTACTATGTTCATCGTGTTACACTGCTGCAGTCATCACCCTTGGGTTGAATCCCAAAGCTAAGCATGGGAGGTGGAACTAAACAGGGTTTGGAGAGGCTAGTAGGCCCTGCAGAACTGCAGTGGCAAAGCCAGCTCTGGTTTTAGAGTATAGAGGTAAGTGATAGTGCTTGGTGAAGGTGTGCACTGAACTCCAAGTTGCAGCCTCCAAAATATCCTTGGTTGGTACCCCTCTGAGGAAGGCTGTTGATGTTGCTGTAGCCCTGGTGGAATGCGGCCTAATGTTACCAGGTGCAGGTTTCCTATGGTGTGTGTAGCAGAAACGGATACAATGTCCTATCCATTTTGAAATGGTCTGTTTTGAGATGGCCTTTCCTTGTGATCCTGCAGCATAGGATACAAAGAGCTGGTCAGATTTTCTGAAAGCCTTAGTTTTATCCAAGTAGTAACGTAATTGCCTGTGAATGTCCAAAAAGTGTAGGAGCCTTTCCCCTTTGTTCTGGGGGTTTGGATAAAAGGTGGGCAAATGAATGGATTTGGTTTAGGGCCATACTGGATACCACCTTTGGCATAAAGGAAGTGTTAGTTCGTAAAGCGACTCTGTCTTGATGAAAAATGATGAAAGGCTCCACTGCCATTAGAGCCTGTAGTTGAGACTCTTCGTGCTGAAGTTATTGCTAGCAGCAGGGCAGTTTTCCATGATAGAAACTATAGATCAGCTGTAAAAGCTGGTTCAAAGGGCGGTAGTGTAAGTTTTTCCAAAACAAAACTGAGATCCCAAGTTGGTGTTGGTGCTCTCCGGGGTGGTCTTATGTTCTTAGCCCCTCTGAGGAACTGTCTTAGTAATGGATGTGAAAATACAGGGGGATCCGTGTTGTACTGAGCTGAAATAGCTGAGGCGTGGATCTTAATAGATGAAAAGGAAAGTCCTTTGTGCAACATCTCAGTTAAATATTAAAGAATCTGAGGAATATTTGGGACAAGGGGATTTTGGCCTTTAGCCTGGTTCCAGGTGCAGAATCTTTTCCATTTGTCTGAATAGGCTTTCCTGGTGCTGGGTCTCCTGGCCTCCAGAATGACATCCATCACAGCTTTAGAGAGAAGTGTTGACTGGTTGTTTAGGTAATTTCCCGTGCAGCCAGATTTAAAGTCTTGAGCTGGCTGTGTAGAATCTGATTGTTTTGCAGAGTGAGAAGGTGAGGAATTGGAGGTAAAATCCATGGTGGGCCTTGAGCCATGTTCCTTAGTATTGGATACCAATGTTGGTGTGGCCAGTCTGGAGCAATGAGCATCATTTGTGGCCTCTCTAATATGGCTTTCAGCAGCACCTTTGCCAGAAGAGGCAGTGGAGGAAAGACATACACTATCAATGTTTTCCAACTGAATGAGAGGGCGTCCACTTTCCAAGCTAGTGTGTGGTATGTCCTTGTGCAGAATTTCCATAGTTGGCAGTTTTGGGGGGAAGCAAACAGATCTATGTCTGGGCTCCCCCATTTTTGAGTTATCATTGCAAATACTTGTGGATCTAGTTTCCACTCATGAGGATCTATGATGCTTCTGCTTAGATCGTCTGCCAATGTGTTTTTCTTTCCTGGCAGGAACTGCGCTTGTAGTTGAACTTGGTAGGTCAGTGCTGTGTTCCACAAGGTCATTGCTTGCCTGCATAGGGGGTAGAAATGTGTGCCCCCTTGCTTGTTTATGTACCACATCACTGTGGTGTTGTCTGTCTTTATTAGGAGTTGTCCTGGATGAAGGAGGTCCTTGAAAGCTGTTAGGGCATTTTGTACAGCTAGCATCTCTTTTTGATTGATATGTAGATGCCTTTGATCTGCAGACCATTTGCCCTGAATACACTGTCCTGCCATGTGTGCTCCCCAGGCATAATCCGATGCATCGGTTGTTATAGTTTGCCTGGCTGTGGGTAAGGTAAAAGGCTGACCCTTGTTGAGATGACATGCCTGAGCCCACCATAGAAACTCCTGTTGAAGGCAGGGAATGAGTGGAATTATCGTTTCCAAGCTGTGGCTGTGTTGAGACCATACGCTTTTTAGGTACCACTGTAATTTCCTCATATGCAGTTTTGCAAATGGTATTAGTAGTATGCAAGATGCCATGAATCCCAAGGCCTGCAGAATTTTTCTTGCAGGGAGTTGGGTCTTTGTTGCCATCATTTTGAAGTACTGAGTTAGTTGTCCTTGCTTGTCTGGCGTGAGATAAGCCATCTGGGCCGTTGTATTTAAGCGGACACTCAGGAATATTATGTCTTGTGAGGGCACTAGTTTTGACTTCTTTTCATTTACTGTGTACCCTAGGCAACTTAATAGGTTTTTGACAAACGCCAGATGCTTTAAAAGAATGTCCTTGCTTTCTGCTTGAATAAGGCAGTCGTCCAGGTATGGATATATTTGAATTCCTCTTTGTCTGCATGTATGCAATTACTGGTGCCAGGAATTTTGTGAAGACCCTGGGTGCAGTAGATAAGCCAAGGGCAGTGCAGAGAATTGGTAATGGGTTGAACCTGCTATAAATCGGAGGCATCTTCTGCAATTTTGTCTGATGGGGACATGCAGGTATGCCTCCTTGAGGTCCAACGTTACTAGCCAAGCCTTCTTGCCCAGCATGGGAAGAAGTTGCTGTAGTTAGCATCTTGAATTTGGGTACTTCCAGATATGTGTTTAGAATTGAGAGGTCCAGAATGGGTCTCCAGGCTTTGTCCTTTCGGGGAACTAGAAAGAGTCTGGAGTAAAATCCTTGTCCTTGCTCCTGTGTAGGAACCCGTTGAATGGCTCTCATGGCCATGAAAGCTGAAATTTGCTTTTGAGCCTCAGCCCATTGATTTGGTGGCAGGTTTGGCATTCCTTTTATCCTTGGTAAAGTGTGAAAGTGGAATCTGTATCCTTGAGATACAATATTTAGGACCCATTTTTGTGATGATGTGCCAGTTGTCTGCAAAAAGTGCTAGTTTTCCTCCCAAGGGAGCTGCCAAGAGGGATTTGCTTGGCAGTCTGAGGGGCAAGTCATTGTGTTGGTCTTCTGATAGTTTGAGACCTGTCTTCTCCTCCTTTCTGGGTTGTGGCACCCCATTGTCGAGGTTGGCAAGAGCCTTGTGACTGACCTCTGCCCCTTGGGCGTCTGTATTTGCCCCTCTGTGGCCTGGCAGAAGCTGGAAAGGACCAGGTTTTGGTTGGCCAATTTCTGCTGAAACGAGGGGGTTGAACCTGAAAAAAATCCTTGACCGTCTGCATAGATTTTGCCTTATCCTCCATTTTCTTTAAAACCTCTTCTGCTTTTACACCAAATAAAACATCCTGCTGTAAAGGTGCATCCAATAACTTTGCTTTAACATGATCAGGTAAAGTTTGTTCTTTTAACCAAGCATGCCTACGTATGACAGACCCTGTCACTGCTGCTCTACAAGAAGCTTCCAATGAATCAAATCCACATTGCAAAGTACGTTTTCCCACTTGTTCAGCTGCATGCAACAAATCTTGCATTTCCTTGTAATCAGGCTGTTCAGTATGTGTGATCATTTTTTGTTTTAATTGAGACATCAAATATTGTTGATATTTCAGCATGTGAAACTGGCAATTTAAGGCCCTCATAGCTAGCGCAGCTGGGGTATATACTTTCTTTCCCCATCTGTCTAGTGCTCTAGAATCCCTTTCAAAGGGTACAGGAATTTCAGCAATAGAGGCCTTAACCCCTTTGGGACCCTGGGAAATGGTTTCTGAGTCAGCAACAGGGCTTTTATATAGGAATTTGTGTGAGTCAGGGACTCTGTAGTATCTGTCGGGTTTGGCTGGTGCAGGAGGTAGTGAATCTGGGTTAAGGCTAGCTTCTGAATAAACATCATCCACAATGTCTAACACGGGTGGAATAGCAAGTGGTCTGTGCTGGGGTAGTAAAAGGAACTCTCGGAGCCTTTTCTTAGAATCAGAGTAATCCTGGCCTTCCCAGTGGAATGTCCCCTCATGGTATGTAAAGTTTCCCCAAAAGAGTAGTCTTCTGGGGGAGATGCTGAAGGGATAGCCTCTTCAGCATCAGTCTTCATAAGGGGGAAAAGAGTATTCCTGTTCCTCAGAAGATTTGAGGAAATTGAAACCTGGTCAGAGGAAGCGTAGTCCTCCTCCTGTCTTGGCCTTTTATCAGGAGGGGGATGGGAACCCCTGATTAGGGTAATTAAATCTTCAGCCATCTTAAGCATCTGTTTCTTAGGTATGGGGCCTTGTACTGGAGACTGCTGTACAGTCTTCTTTGTTTTTAAAGGGGTTTTCAGCTTTGTATAGGATTTAATAGTGAGTGTAGTCGGTCTGAAGACACCTTCTGCAACTGAAGGCATTTCAACTGCACCGGAATCTCCTTCAGCCATGGAGTCAGAAGGGCCTAAAGGTAAAGGTTGTGGAGGCCTAGCAATCTCCGCTTGGGAATCGGATGCCGCCTGGGGTTCTAAATCAGCGGTCGTCAGGGGCTGCGTAGGCGCCTCACTGAAAACCGGAGAACCGGCGACTGGCATAGCAGAGGCCTCGGAGTCTGGTTTGGGTCTCGGCTGCCTGTCCTTATCCTTGCGTTTTTTATGCATTCCGGTCGTCGGATGCTCCGACGGCATGGTATAATTACATTTCCTACCAAAATAATGTCGGGCGAAATCAAACTGACGTTTAATAGTTAGTTTGTTAAACCTAGCACAAAACAGACAACCTGTGACATCGTGGTCTGGGCCTAGGCAAGGAATACAATAAGAATGAAAGTCCTTATGAAGTATTTGCTTCCCACAAGAAATGCAATTGTTAACTTTTTCTGACATCAGACTGAGGCAAGAATAGGTTCCCCAATGGGGTACTTAGCTTTATTGAAGACTTCAGTCTGAAATTCGATTTGAAAATCTCAGGAGTCGGCCGACAGGCACTTGCGAACTGCTTCTGCTTCGGGCACCGCACGGCAAGAAAGACTGAAGAAAATGGCGTCGGATGCCTCTTATATACCCCTGGCGCACTGACGTCAGGGAAGAAGAGACAGCAACCGACACCGGACCAAGACTTTGGAATTCTGGCCGACTGTGGGACCGCCTGACGGCAGGATAACCCAAGTGTGATGACTGCAGCAGTGTAACACGATGAACATCTATATATCCACTAGAAACACAAAAATATTCTCTCCTGAGGTCCTCAACACTTTACTCTGTAACTGTGACTGGACCCCCCCCCCTAAAAACCCATTCACTTGACCAGGCTGTAGCATATTTCAACAAAACATTTCTACAACACCTAGACACTGTTGCTCCATTGCGCAAAATCAAGGTTAGAACCTCTCAAAACCCCTGGCTCAGTAAAGAAACCAAACAAAAGTCCAGAGACACTGCCTGGCTTTACTATCAAAAAAAACAAAGAAACACAAAGCCTAACTAAGTACCAAGAACTGCGCAACCGTGCAAAAAAATGCATTAGGCTGGACAAAGAATCCTACTACACAACATTACAAACTAAATACCAACACAACCCGCAAAAATTTTGGAAAAATGTAAACCAGCTAATAAAATCCACCCAAAAGGCTACCCCCCCAAACCAACCACCCCTGACACTAAAAGTTCCCAATGAAACACAATTTAACTCCCACTTTGTGAACTCAATTCTATCCTTAGTATCACAGGACAGTTCCTTCCTCACTACCCCCCCAACACAAATAACACTAATACAAGCTTTACCCTCAAAACAGTTTCCACCACTTCAATCAAAAGCATGCTCTCCAAACTAAAAACCTCATCAACAGCAGCCGACCTACTCCCCAGCTATTTCTTGAAACTCACAGCAGATGCTATTGCTATCCCAGTCTCCACTCTCATAAACAGATCAATTGTTGAAAACTATGTGCCCAAACTCTGGAAAATATCCTATGTTACACCCATACATAAAGGCGGGACCTCCACTGAACTTAATAACTACAGACCCATTGCTTTACTCTCCCCCCTGGCCAAAATCCTAGAAAAATGCATCCATACCCAGATGCTAAACTATCTCCTAGACAGCAACATCCTGTCACCTACTCAGCATGGTTTCAGACCTGCCCATAATACCACTACAGCCCTCCTCTGCTTCACAGATACAGTAAGCCGTCTCAAAAATGAAGGCCTACAAGTGTCAACTCTTTTTTTTTTTTGGATATATCCAAAGCATTTGACGCAGTCTCACACCAAATCCTGCTAAACAAATTAAACCAATGTCATCTATCAAATTCCACTCTTACCTGGTTCTAAAGCTACTTAACTGACAGGTACCAAGCTGTGAAATGGGAAAATTCTCTCTCTCCTCAGCTGCCCATAACTATAGGAGTCCCACACGGTTCTATCGTAGGACCACTACTATTCACAGTCTTCACAAATGACCTCCATACCTCCACACAGCATGCCATCTATAATTCAGTATGCAGATGACACTACCTTCTTAATCTGTGCTGCACAAAACATTCCCACCCTCCTGCAAACAACTCAACTAGCATTCTCTGATGTTGAAAACTACCTTACCAAAGCCCAACTTATCCTCAATCCAAAGAAAACTCAGCTTATGATTATAACCAGTTCTAACAAAAACACTAACAGTCAATTCACCATCTACTCCACAAATGTTACTCCAATTGCTCCAGTGGTACAGGCTAAGCTATTGGGAATAACCATAGAATCCCACCTAAAATTTGATAGTCATCTCAACTTAACTATTAAAAAAGTACATGCCAAACTGGAGTCATTCTACCCTATCAAACCATTTCTTCACAACAACACAATATCAGCCATTGCTCGCTCCCAACTTCTATCCACCCTACTCTATGCATCTCCCATTCTGACTAATCTCAACAAAACTGAACTAAGCAAAATGGAAGCCTGGTATAACAGAATTGCCCGCTTTGCTGCAAATTGCTCATATAGAACTCATCACTGTACTGCTTTGAGACAGCTCCACTGGCTTGAACTGCCCAACCTCCTAACCTACAATCAGCTATGCCTCTGTCAATCTATTACCTCCCCAATAAGTGTCCTGCCCTCAAAAAACTAGTACAACATCTCTCAGCCAAAAGGCCTCTTAGATTATCAAGCAAACTACTACTAGAAGTCACCAACAGCTACAATAGCTTTGGAGATGCACTATATAGTAGTTCAGTGGCTAAAAAATGGAACTCTGTCCCTACTAGCATTCAAAGCACATCATCCAAAGCCTCCTTTAAAGACCTCATCAGGCAACATCTCAAGCAAAGTTGGCAGTGCCATGATTGCTCCCCAGGCTAGTGAAAGCAGATAACATATACATACTAAATACTAAATATAGAGCACTTGACAATAGTTTTCAATCTTACTCACAAACACTGGCTAATCTACAATGTATGTACTGTACCTGTGTACTATGTATGTATTCTACCTATGTTCCAAATTTCAGCTGTACACCACAAATCTATTAATTACCTTTATTTTTAAAATTAATATTTTTTTGTTTGTTCTCTCCACTGTAACTGTTTATGTGGCGCATACCACTATAAAAACATGCCTCTTGTAATTTGTGTGTATACTGATCACGTCTAAATAACTAAATGTGTCTGTAATTTTTTCTTTGTGGAGCTTTTCTCCCTGGGCCTCTGCTGAAAAAGGGCCTTTCCGGCTCATACAGACACCCCCAGTTAACAAATGTAAAATAAATAAATACTGGTGGCCCAAGACAGTGGGCTATGCACATGATAGTTTACAAAGTCCATTGAGCATGTGAGAGAAACAGACAAATGTAGGTTTTGTAAAACGGAATTGGAAACAGTAACATCTCGTTACTGGATGTGATATACTAACGTCAGAAGGACTGCATACTGAAAGGCATAATAATGTGACAAGACTGTTGCATCGGAGATTGTGCAAACATTATAACATATGAAGTTACTGAAAAACACTTATGAATCACAAAGCAACACAGAAAATGAAGTTTATATCACATGGGATTATCCATACCAACAGTTCAAAAAAGCAGATGCAAGAAAACCAGATATAGTAGTCCATGAAAAGAAGACAAAAGTAATACTGACAACTGAAATAGCTACACCCAGTGACAACAGTGTCTTACATACAAAGTCATAAAATACCAGGATTTGCAGGCAAAAACGAGTGCAATGTGGAAGAAAGATACCCAGACAGTTCCAGTAGTAGGAGGAGCAATGGGTCTTAAAAAATAATTGATACTTAGACATATGTTACTGATGCATGTAACTCCATACGAATTGCAGGAGGAGTCATTACTAGGCACATTGCAGGTGCTGCAAAGAACACTTCTGGCCAACATTAAAAAAACTGAAACAATACTAATTTCATGAACTTTAATCATACTTTGACTTAGAAATGGGGTCAATTCCGGTCATGGTATTAGAAACCCAGAGAACTAAAAAAAGGCAGGAGCATCCAGTGATGTTTATCAGGTCCCACTGATGCTGTACTTCTGGCTTTGGTGAGTGCATTGTGGACCGGTTTCCCTAGTGACAGTTATGGGAGTTGTGGTTGAGGGAATTTCTTGCTGGCAGGGTGAGAAGAGGGGCAAAACTGGAGTTCAATTCATCAGTCAGTAGATTTGCTAGATCCTCTGGCTCAGTATATGTCACTCCATTTGCAATTAGTTTGGCACACTATTGTGTATTGCCTTGGAGGTTTCGAACATAGCTGAAGAATGCCTTGTGGTTGTCCTCAGCCTGGGAAGCTACTTTTACATCAAAGTTTAGGTTTGGGAGATGTTAGCCCTAAAGAATTTTTTACTGAATTTGATGAGGGTGCTCTTATCTCGCTGGGCATTGCATTTTTTATGTTTGGTCACAATTTTTCTCCTTATGTTATACAAACTATTGATGTTGGAATTCCACCGGAGTGACTTATTTCTAAAGAAATGGCTTTATGGAGCAACCTGACCAGTGAGGATGTTACACCTGTGGGAGTGAAACTTTCTCCCACATTGGTGAGGACTAGGTCAAGGACGTTTACATCCCTATTGGGAGCATGGGCTAGCTGGTTCAGGGCATTCGTGTTGACCAAGTCCAGGAATCCTTCAGAATGGAAGTCAAAGGTTGTGTGGGATTCCCAGTCTCCATTGGGGTAAGTCAAAATCACCCTTTACTGTGGTGTTGTGTTGAAAGAAGAGTGAGTGAAATTCATTTAACTAAGTGGTATGCACTTCCTGGGTCAAAGAGGTAGATCTACAGCTCGGAAGGATATGATATGGGCTTTTGCTTATGATGAGTTCTATGTGTACTAGCTCAAATGGATCACGCTGCTTGATCTGCCTTGAGGTGCGATTATTTTTTATGTATATTGAGCCACTTCCACCTTTTGTCCCTTTCTCTGTACTAGCTGGCCTAAATGTGGGGAATTCCTTACAGCTCTGCACTATCAGGATGCTCTCCACAGCTTTAAAACATGTCTACATTCTCCAGTTTGCAGGAAGTGGATTTTTTTTTTGTTTAGACTCCTGTCATTGAGCATGATCACGTTTAGAATATTCATGCTGGTTGGTTTAGCGGTGTCAGATGGTTTACAATGTTAGCAAGGCCTTAAAAAGGAACTATGGGGGTGGTCAAGGTTTAAGCCAATATTTGAACACCTAGAGGGAAATAGGTCCAGAACACCCTTGGCGAAGCATTGTGGCCCATCAACCATATCCTCCCAGGATGACAACTATTGTACCTCAAGTGACACAAAAACTAAGCCAATTAAACTTTTTTTTGCTCAGATTGTGACATCATCCTTAGAGATGGCAGAAGGTTGCTCAATGTTAGGCTCATACTGGCCTAGAAGACACAGTAAGAGTTTTATCACATCACTCTTCATATTTTCCTGGGAGATGCATCTCAGATGAATGACTAAAATCAGACTGGTTTAATAACCTGAGTGCTTGCAAAATCCGGCAGATCTTGGCCTCTGACAGGCAACTGACTGTAACCCTCTCCTCACTCAACCTGGTAAGGGGGTCATCAGAGACTCACAACAGAGCCTCCTATTATCGAAATGTTAGAGTGTATGGTGGGTGATGGGGCTGGTGGTCCCATGAACAGTTTTCAACCTCAACCCATATAAAAGTCACACACAAACACACTGTGAGCAGTCAACATACATACATTTAGGAGAGAGAAAAAAAGGTAAAAAGCACTTTAGAAGTTCTCCATCTGTAACAGCTTTCTCAAGTGCACACTCGCGCGCGCACAAAGAGTGAGTGGAAGTCGGCACTGAATCCCAGAATCCTGATGGTCTGAAGTAGGGATTCGCTACTAACTAGGAGAGTGGAACTGACAGCAATGGCAGGGGAGTAGAGCTGACAGCAACAGCAGGGGAGTACAGCCAACAGCAACAGCAGGGGAGTAGAGCAGACAGCAACAGCAGGGGAGTAGAGCAGACAGCAACAGCAGGGGAGTAGAGCAGACAGCAACAGCAGGGGAGTAGAGCAGACAGCAACAGCAGGGGAGAAGAGCTGACAGCAACAGAGCAAGAAAAGGTTCTGCGATTGTTAACACAAATGCACTGGACCACCAGGAGAGAAGTGTGAAAATAGTGAGGTTTGTTTTTTAGACGGCAACTTCCAAACGCTAACCAGTGGTCATCCACTATATCAGGCCCTGGTAAGGACAACAATGAGTACCCTGTACAATGCTGGAGGCCATACAAGGACAGCAGCATTAGGTTGCTGCACAGAATCCAGGAGAAAATCATCAGAAGTGAGCATAAGAAAGTAGCATCAGAAGCAAGGGTAGGGATATGACCACAAGTCAGACGAGCTACAGCTCTCTTCACTACAGATATGAAAGACAAGAGAGAGACATCATACAGGGCAGACAATATCATATTGGCAAGATGTAAAGGATAGGGGAGGATTGGGCCATAGACAGTAGAATACAGGGGCCAGTCACTCGATCTGTTACGCTGCACAGAAAGGGTTGCGGGTCAATGCAATGGGCTACCATAAGAGGTGGTGGAGAGGGAATTTACAATAGCATAAAAAAAGAGAACAAAGTGCAGGTGGTAAACAGCAGAGGAGGAAGACAGCCAAGTAAATATAATATAACATAGTATGCTGCAGAAAATATTTGTAGCCTTATCCATCACACCTACCTGTTAGCTATGAAGAATCACTTTGAGCTTGAACAATTAAAAGTTGCTTCCCAATGAAAAATAAGCCACAAGAAATAATTCCACTTTCTGGCAACTCAGCTATAAAAAATGGAAAAAGTTGTTAAAAAGGAACCTGAATAAACTGAACAGAGACTAGCAACAATGAAAAATTTATAAAAAAAAAAAAAAAAGACAGACACTTTTACTCTGAAGACTCTTGAAAATAAAACTATAATTCCTGAAATGCAGCTTCAAAATACACTCAAAAATAAAACGAGACATTAACACAACTGCCATTAGCAATACAGGAAGACAATTCAGTATGAGTAAGTAATAAAAGATTGTGAACTGCTGCCTTATTAAATCACCCCTCAAGTTCAAAATGACATTAAGAACAGCAATTATTTTAACTGGGAAGTTGAAAATAAAGAACAAGAAACATATTCACCTTGCATAGCCTCATTCATAAAAATGACTTTAAAACCCAAATTCTAAATCTGCCACAACACACAACTAATGCCCAAGGGTTCATAAGCAGTTTAGCATTTAAAGGGCTTGTTAATCCTTCAAACAAGAGGAATGTTATAATGAAAACAAGCCAATTTCGGCACACTGTAGTTGCTATGCTAAGAGACAGCAGTGACCCCCTAATTAAGAGGAGAAAGAAAGCATACCTTGGCAGTTTTCTGCTTAAGCGGGCAAGCTGTTCTCGCTGCAGATATGCAGTGCTAACAACTGTGATGAAGTTTAAACAGACTTGCGTGGGTGGCACTGATGTGAATGAGTTATTTAAAACGTGCTCAGTTTCTAAACTTGTAATGGACACAGCTACGTAAATTCTTTCATCCTTTACATGACCATTACAAGTTAAGGGTCTTTAAATCTCGATTTCAATGAGATGCACCTGCTAAAATGGCAGTACATTCATCAGTGCGGTGGAACAGGCTTGTTTATGCAAAAAATAAAATCATGAAAGAAACTGTTTAAAATGATTCATTACCACATCCAGTGATGGCATCTGCCTTCAAATGCATCTACCTTCTAAACAGCAAAATTTGAATTTAACATATAAAGTACAATAAAATTAAAGTCTTAGAATAGTAACACCGGCTCAGGGAAAATATTTTGGAAAAAAAAATTCACAGAAAATTACTCTGCCTAGTTTTCTAGCTACAGATTTAAATTACATTTCTTCAACTTGAACATGTCAATTACATTTCTTCAGACTAAATGCAGCAAAAAATTTAACAAAATTCAACATACATAAATGAGATGAAGGACACTGCACAAAGTCAGTCTTGTCAAACGAAGCAATGCATCTAACCTGAGATGGTTACCACCTCTCATCTTAAACCTTCAGGAACACTAGTTAGAGGCGGTCTTCGCCTCCACCACAACCCATTCCACCTGCTCACTAGCCTCTGATTTTTTTTTTTTGGCACATGCGGGCAGCGGGACACACTGGTATAGTAGTTTACATTCTTGCCTCACAGTACTTTGTTCTCCAGTTCAGATCCAGGCTAAAAGTGTCCTCAGTCCAGAATCGACTTGTCATCTTACATCTGCAGTCCCTTTTTTTTTTTTTTTTTTTTTTTTTTTTTACTGGTTGCTCTAGTTTCTCCCACATCATGAAGACTGGTCATAGGTAAACCAGTGATACTCCAAAATGCCCGTAGGGTGTGCATTCTTCTGTGAACACACACGTCCAGAGCACATTCTTCTGTGAACACACACGTCCAGAGCAGTCTGGCATTCTACCCCAATTTCTTTGGTATGTACCTACTGAGTGCAGGGACTGGCTTCATCTACGTGCCACCACACAAAATTAAGTGGGTGTCACAGAATAACTGAATGAATAGATTAAGCCACGTCCCTTTGAATGGTTGGTCATTTGCTCCCCTACCTCCTAAACTGTTCTTCATTTTGTGTCCTATTTCTATCACCTCTCTTCTCTCTATCACCTCTCTTCTCCAATGAAAAAAGGCCTTGCTTCCTCCGCATCACTTATGTCACAGCCTTCAGTCTCCTTAAGGCCCCATTTGCCCTCACTGGACTCTCCTGCACTGCAACCTCCATTCCTCTGCAAGGCTTCCCAGAGTACAGGCACTGCATTCTACTTGTGGGCTAACAGAAAGAAAACACTCCTATCTCTGGTTTTCCCCCTTAACTGCCCACCAAAGCATAAAGTTGCTTTTTCTGCCATCCTCATACTGTGCTGGATAATACACACCTTCCATAATAAAAGCCTGCAACGTTTTTCTCCTAGTCTGGATTTTTCATACCTGTTCGAGAACATCCTCTACTCCTGGGTTATCGTTCCCCGAGTGAAGCATTATGTACATAAACACAATGAATTCTGACGCCTACTAGATTTACATCTCTCTTCAGGCTTCCCCTCCCAGATCTGACACTTCCCCCTAAACCCTGCTGCCAGCAGGCTGATGCAGCTTCCAAGCCCTGAAAGAGGACAGAGACAGAACAGTTAAAGTTGAAGGCAGGCTCAATCGGTCCGACAACACTTGACACTTTCCTTGTAAGAGCATTATTCTCTTCTCCCCCAGTCATCCATCCAGTTAATCATCCATCTTCTGACTGTTTCATTTTGCAATAAGCTTGCAAATCCAAAAAGAATAAAGCACTTTGCTGTTACCCAGAGAGAAAGACTTCACAGGACTGCCTACATCCACAGCCTTGATTACTAGAACTAGATCAAATTAGCGCAATAGGACTGACTCGCTGTGAATCCACAGTGGAATTTGTTAAACAGCCCACTCTGCTGAAAGAAATAGGTCTTTTTAGAATTACAGGCAGAATCCTCATCTGTCCCTGCGCCTCATCTTTCTTCCAACTCCTTAGTGCCCTTGCCACCTACTCAAGTCATTAAGCTCATCATTTTTGTACCCCCAGATTTTCTTCTCCTACCTTCCAAGACTGGCAGTCTAACGTTTCTTTAAACCTCGATGCAAAAAAAAAAAAAAATCCATCCAGCATTTTCATCTGGTCTTTATTTGTGACATTCCCATCCTGCGTTAAATCTGGACTTTATTTGTGACATTCCCAACCTGCGTTAAATCAGCCCCCCAGCCCCTGTTCTTTCTCCACATAACTAAAGAGCACTTTCTTTTAGTTATTATGTACTCTCCATTCCCACCTGTCTTTTCATTATTTTCAAAATCCAAAAAGGTTACAGTCACAGGCCCTAAATTAGAACCAACCTTGCACAAAAAACAGGTTATTTAGATACCTTTGAAACAGGTTTCACTGAAAATACCACCACAGCTGTAAACACATGCACTCGACTTTCAAATACATTGAAAGCAACAGGGCATGTTTAAATGTGACAGCCAGTTGAGATGGAAGTAAGAGTACCCAAAGTTGGCTTGCCCATCTTGGTGTGAGAGAGTTGGTGGAGACCACAACGGTTGCCACCTGACTGATGGATGTGTACTGCTGCCCACTGAATGGTCATGGGAAAATACTATGCCCGTCAAAAAGCTCAAATGGCTCCAGCTCAGGAGATGGACTAATGATGTGAAAGCATGGTTGTAACTCTGTTCAGACAACAGGGCCTGAACAATATCTGACAGAAAACAGGGGATAACTGCAGCACACCTTATTAGAAAACCTAAGTCACAATGAATGACTGCACTCTGAGTGTCTTGCCTCTGTAGGCAATTTAATTCTGACTGGGATAAGGGTCAGATGAATGAGTCTAAAACAGGGGAAGGGGTTGGATGTTCAAAGCAGTAAGTGCGAAAGAAAAAGCCAAAACCATAATACCATTTCAGAAAAATACAGCAAGAATGTTTATTGCATCTTAGAATTCTTCATCTCTCTATGAATATGCCATCATGTGGGTAGCTTACTTGAGACTATAATGCCAAGACCTGTACCTTCATTTCAGACAATGTACAAACCCAAATCCACTCAAAACTTTAACATAAATGTAACACAGAGGGAAATTTGAGCGTTTTAAACACCATTTTCTAAGGCCCTGCACTTTTCCAATAACGTGCATCAACAGGAAAGAAGAAATTAAACTTAACTGCATCAGCTTCCAAAGGTTTGGATGTTACGTAGACACAAGCCAATTTAATAAACACAAGAAAAACAACTGTCTGCAGGTCTGAGGTACTTATAGTGCATTGGTCTAAATTTTCTTGTCTTTCCTTCGTGTTATGTTTTACAGAAAATGATGAACTGTATTTTCTCCCCACTGATGAACATCTATGGCCACAGGTTGTGAAGAAGGTGTAGCAGTATTTTCAAAAGTTTTCTACGAGCGTGTTACAGAAAGCAACATGTTGACCTCAATGACATCAGCCTAGGGAAAGCATGAAATAGGTCCACAGACGTCACTGGGCACACCATCATGCATGCGCAAAGACGGGGTCACTAAAAAGGTTGTGTACGTACTTTGTACCTCTACAGTGATGCCAAAGGACATGTTTGGACCATTTTACAAAGCTTTTTTATTAAAAAAATGGCCCAGATAAATGAAGGATAAAAATGTACTGCAACACGTTAATTAACCCATTAGATGCTGTGATGCAGGTAAAGTAACATAAGTAAATTTCCTGTGAAAGGATAACAGAGTCCTCTCAGCCTAAAATGCATTTTTCTCTCAAAGGCAAAACTACTGCTTTTTCTGATCAAGTACTAAATTAGTTACCACGGCTTAAATATTTTGATAATTATCCACCACTGAGCATCATTTAGCCTCAAAAGAAATCCTTCAACATTCTCATGAGCAAAATGCTCTCAAACAAATACATTTCTGAAAAACAAAAATGCACACGGTCCCATTAACCTGCAATATTTAAAGGAGACTCAACCACTGCTCGAAATTCTCCCCAGCATTTAGCACTTAAAATGAACTTTGAAGAAATGAGAAACTGTAACAGTTAATATATCAGTTGCAAGTGGATTAGACAAGGACCTTGAGGTTTATACAACAATAACCAATAAAGCCAGCAAGTACATAGAATAACTTACTAGGTCTTCACCCCCACCCCCAAAAAAGCACCATATAATTGATGTTTCTTAAAATGGTATGGGGGTGGAGGAGTCAAAGCCTGAGGTAAGGATACAATACAAATATCTGTAAAAGGTCAACTATGATGAGAAAAGGCTCGGTGAGCTCATTCACGACATTTCTAAGTATCAAATGTGTGGCCTGTAATGGATTCAGAACTGGTAGCCAACACAACAGCATGGGCAGCAGCTTTAAGGGACAACACTGTTCTCAAAGTGCATGGAGCTGGACAGAATTTCCTAAAAAAAATCTAGTGGAAAGTAACCATCCCAAATTACACAGGGAGATGCTAACATGAATCGCTGTGGCGGCTCTGGCTATGAAATCGGAAAGGTCCATAGTCAGTGGAGAAAACAGAATTGCAGCAGATTGTTTTGTGGGTGATGACAAAATATAGTAAGAAATTGACTTATAAAAGAGTTTCCTAGAAAAGTACTTTCTTTGTAGTAGTTGTCCATAGCGATCACTATCTGTAGTTCAAACTGTTATCTTTAGGTCAAGGCAGAAATACCAGTATAGTTCCAGATAAATAGAAATATGCTGGGAAAGCGGACAGGAGAAGCTTCAATAACAGAAAGGTTTGCTAAGATTTTTAAAGTGGCTTATTGTGTACAGGCAAAATTACATTTTAACATGTGATCTTTCTGAATCCCTGTTCCTTTTAAGAATTACCACCAGTAGTAAGCCCGAACATGGTCTGTTTTTTCCACTGACTACAGACCTCAAGGACAGGTTATAAATTTGGATAGGATTGATTTAGAAATTTTACAAAATTACGTATTAACAAATTCACAGTAAAGTGACTAATGCATACTGTCCGTCACTAAACAGTGACTTTTACAACAGTAAAAGCTAAATTCTAGAGCAATATTTGGGTGATTACATTTCAGTTTTGTTGCCAAGCAGGGCAGAAGTATCAAAGCAGCTAGGAGCCAGTTCTCATTAGGGTGGCTGAAGCAGGCTTCCAACCACTCATTCATTCCCTAATGAAGGCTAAGTGGGGGGAGGGGGGACTAATAATGTTAATGTCGCTGGTTAAAATGATGCATGGTAGTTCTTGCAAACCCAGCATGATGCAGTGAATAACTGCAATGGTAACTTCAACTTCAGCAAGTAATGAAAATGCTTCCCTATTTGCCCTACTTCAAGTGCAGTGGACAGGTGCAACAGTAGTACTGAAGGTGTTGTACTGGGACTAGGTGTTAATACAAGGACAATGCTCTCAGTTTACTGGTTAGCCTATGCCCCATTTTCAGCATTCTCGGATGCGATCATGACCTTTGGGTAGTGAGTGAAAGGATAAGGTTTTGGACACGAGGCAGAAATGAGGTTCCTTTAAAGTCCCTGTTTTCACACTTCATCATGATGTGTAGACCTCGCCAATGTGGAAAGATCTCAGAGTACAGACACTGCTCCAAGTTCATAGAAATTTGACATGGTTGGACACCCAAATCCAATGGAATATGTACCAGGCATAGGTCACCAGCAAAAGATCAAACATGTTGGAGGGACTGTACATCTTGCTTTGCTTAGTAATTTCTGTGGATCTCACAAGATAAATTTGAGAATGTTTCAATGCCTAAATAATTCTTGTCTGTCCTGCTCAGCTTGATCCCACCACAATCCTTTCCAGATTCCACAACAACCCTTAACAAATGAAGTAGGCTCCAAATGAATTAATGATTTATTCAAAAAGTTCAAACTCTCTGCTTGCAAAACTTACACCAAGCAGAAACTACTTAAAATAAAATGGATTTATGAGCATCCCAAACTGCAGCACTTTAAAAGCAATTTTCTCCCTAATAATATCAAACCTTTTCAAATACGTACCAAGGCTTACTAACAGGAGCTATATTTACAGATCTGAATAACGCAATAAAAATACAGACCAGTGATGCTCATTATTACAAAAAATAGCCATCTGTGAGTGCATCACTGAAGGACTGCAATGGGCCAAAAACATGCTCACTAAACAGAATACTCCAAGTTATATGCAACCACAATAATTCAGATATGAACTCCTTCTGTAAAGGAGGTCGGCCCCACAAGGATCAGCACTTGGTCTTTATTATCAGTATCCATCCCTGACAGACACAAGCAAACAGCACATTATGTGCAAATGACACAGTATTAAAGTCCACAAAATCCTCCCCTATTCTAAGCAAAATTCTCAGAAGACTTTAGCTTCTAAGGAATCAAAGGACCAGAAATCCACAAAACATACTGGCATGCTTAACAGAACAGCACAGAGTGGCCCTCATCACAAGATTTAATAATTAAAGATCCTGTAAACGTGCACTTCCCAGGGACAGCAGAACAAAAAGCTAGGATTAACAAGATTAAAATCAGTCTTTTATAAACTGAACAATTTCGAAACCAACTCAAAAGTTTCATACAAAATCATCCATCTACTGATCAGAACGGCTAGGCAAGTCACAGGAATCAAAATACACAAAATACTTAAGATTCATTCACATTGCAAGAAAAGGAAACTAGCCATCCAATGACTGTCACAGCAAGTCTTACTGCTAAACTCCTTTACTTACAAATGAATCAAAGGATACTATTCCCCCACTAAACAAATTTCAATTTCTTAATATTCCAGTGCTCAATATCTTCCATCTGCCTCCATTCAAAACCTTATTAAAAAAACCCTGTGAAGAAAACAAAAAAAAAAATATATATATTTTTTTTAATTACACATAACACACATATATATATATATATATATATATACATACATACACACACATACACAAAAAAAAAAATATATATTTTTTTTTTTATATGTGTGTACGTGTGTATATTACATACACAAAGACAGACACTACTTTACGTGCAACCATTTACTACTGTTCCAGTTAACTGGGCACACATCTGTAAACTGTTTATGCTCTTCACAGTCTTTTCACAATTTTTGAATTTGATGTTTTGCCATCCTGTATTGCTCTTGTATTGAATTTCAGAGGGGTGAAGTCTCATCTAATGCACATATTTCACCAAATTTCAAATCCTGTACATATTGTTGATATTGTCTTCATTTTAAATAGACTAAAAAGCCTCTTCTTCCTACACATAGAATCGTAGGAGATTATAAGGCTATCGATCGACCTGGAGATAATTTTAACCCTTGCCATTTCATTCCAATGTAATACCATAGAAATGCTACACAGTACCAAAGACTGCATTTAGTGATGACTGCCTATGTCCAGGAGGCTTCTGGGCTCTATTCCCGGTAAGAATTTACAGTGACCCACCCACTTCTCCAGGTTCCTCAAACAGTGTCATGGAGGTGCTCAGTTTCACATGAATTGTTAGCCTGTTCCAAAGACGCTAAGAGATAAATCTGCCCCACCAGTATCTTCTATTTAAGTAGCAGGCCATATTTAGGTCCCTGGAATGGGTAGCTCTAGTCCCATTTGATTTACATATCTGCAGCAAGTTCTTATGCTTGGGTTTTGGATTGCTCAGTAGGCCAGACACAAGTTTTCCCCTAAGAGGTCTATACGATGACAGTATAGTGACAGGGACTTAGTCCGTGTAAGGCACATGGTGGAGCCCTTTGATCTTCTTTGTTAGAAACCTCAGAGGTCTCTCCAGCTGCTGCAGGTACTTAGTATGGTACATGGCAAGAGAGGAGTTAAACTCAATTACGGGCCGGATAAGTGTCGAGTTTAAGGGGGGGGGGGGTTACAATTTCACAAACAATGGCATCACCGAGACAGCAAATCAAGTGTGCCACATAAAAAGCTTTCCTTACTACAGTTGACACATGGTGGTCAAATTTAAGGTCACAGTCAACTTGTGATACCAGGTCCCTTACCACTTCATGGCCATTTTGGGTCAATTCCAAACTCTTTGATCTCTCTCTCTCTCTTAAAACCCTGCAACTCTCTTTTTGCACGATATATGTGAGAGATGCAACTATACAGCCAAACTAGAGGCTGAGCTCTCTCAACCCAAGACTGGCACAGTCAGTCAGGAAGAGAAGGTAACCACTCACACCACAAATCCAGTCTCACATAGACCTATCACATCAGCAAACCAAACACAAACACACAAAAACATACCCGGATGCTCTAAAAAAAATCTGCCAAAGCAGCAGAGACCTCCAAAGCAGACATCCAAGCAACCGCTACCCCACAACAATACCCACGTATCACATATTTCACAAAGTCAGTGTGCCACACAGTTACAGCCCTTAAGGCTAAACAACACACCCAATACACTTGTAATAGGTGACTCTATTGTCAGACACACTGATGTTCCACTCACTAGACTGAACAAGGAGAAGGTTACTGTAAGCTCCACTCACCAGACTGAACAAGGAGAAGGTTACTGTAAGCTGCCACATAACACAATCACTCAGGTCACTCTAAAGCAAGTACAAATATGACTCCGTCATTGTCCATGCTGGTGTGAATGACCTGAGATGTACCTCCCTGAACTACATGTAAAGAGACAGAGGAGCTCTCTGATCATGTAGCCCAGGCTGGTATGAACCTGACCTTGAGTAGCATCTTGCCCTCACCAAGAATGATGCCACAGTATAAAGACAAAATTATCAATTTTAACAATTGGCTAAAGTACTGGTGTCATTCAAAGGGGATCCAGTGTCTGTCAGCCTGGGATGACATGCTCGACAAGCCACGTTGCTTCGCTAGGGACGGCTTGCACCTGTCATCCCTGGGCTTTCGAATACTGGCTAAGGCTCTTGCCATCCCCATAGTGCCTTTTTTAGGCAAGGCTCAAAAGACAAACCCACCTCCATAGACAACACAAGGAGGAAAAAAAACTAAGGGTAATGCTACTCAACGCCAGAAGTCTAAACCTCAAGATGCATGCACTCGAGGCTCTCCTCAGTATGGAAAATATCGATATCTGTGCAGTAACAGAAACCTGGTTCAAGGCTCTGGAGAGCACCCCAGCACTACCAGGTTATAACTCATACCATGCTTTTCGGCCCCAAAACCCGGACCGAAACACAAAAGGAGGGGGAGTATTCATATTCAAAGATATCCACACCTCCAGGTTAGTGGCACTACACGAAGCATCGGAGACCATCCATGTGCAACTAACAGTGGGCAAAACTGCCTTTTAGTTTGTAGCCTGCTACAGATCATCCTCCCAATCTCAGGAACCCCACTCGGCTTTCCTGAGAACATTGGAGAATATGAAGGTCTCTCCAACCACCATAATATTGGGTGACTTCAACTACCCAAACATTGATTGGGAAAACTACTCAAGCCCCAATACCCTTGCCCAACGGTTCCTAGAATTTATAAACTCAAACACTATGGAACAAATGGTCACCACTCCCACAAGAGGGGACAACATAATGGACCTGGTCATCACCAACATGGGGACTCTTGTTCCACACCAGAGGTGAACCCCTCTCATTGGTATGATCAGACCATAAACTAATCTTACTGGGCATCCATATCCCATCCCCACCCCCAGCCAAGGAAACCAATGTGAAAAGTTTCTCAAAAGCAAATTCACACTTCTCAAAACCAAGGTGGAATCCTTCAAAGCCCCCGGGCCAGAGGAAAATACTGCCCGAACCGCAGAATCCTTTACAAACACATTCTATGAGCACCTACAGCAATGCATGGATCGTGCTATCCCAAATAAAACCAAGACTCACTCCTCCAAAAGAAGGAGACCTGTCTGGTGAACCCCAGCCATAAATAAGCTATACAACAGAAGGAGGAAGCTACTACATGACAGAGCAAAATCCCAAAAAGGGAAGGATTCTCTGATCAGTACTAGCAAGAAACTACGATCCCTCATAAAATAATCAAAGGCCAGCTTCGAAAGAAAAATTGCCCAACACGCTAAAGATAATCACAAGGCCTTCTTTAGTTATGTCAGGAATCTGGGTGGCAACTCCCAGATATGCTCAGAGTTAGTGCAAAATGGCAAAAAAAATACACTGAACCCACAGACATTGCCAACATCTTGGCAGATGGGTTCAGTGCAAACTCCCCCCCCCCCCAAAAGAAAAAATGTCTATCCCAACAGAATGTAGCCTCCCTGACATCACACATGCACAGATGAAAGCTGCTCTCTCCAAAGCAAAAAACACAGCATCAATGGGGGACCGGACGGTGTCCCGGGCTGTCTTACACGAACTCCAAGAAGAACTGAACCTTCACATAAAGTCATTGTTCAAACTCAGCCTTACTACAGGATATGTACCCAAAGAATGGCGTACAGCAACAGTAGTCCCGCTCCACAAAGGTGGTGCCACAACAGACCCCAGGAACTATCGCCCTATAAGACTGTCTAGTCTGGTCTGCAAAGCTATGGAGCGTATCATCATGGAACTCATAAACAAAGACATTGGGAATGTCCAGACACATTTGTCCCGGGGCATTTGAATTAAAGTCTAGGAACTTTTCACTAGCAAATTAGGAGTACATAGGTTTTCCATTTGATGGTGAGATAATTGAAACCTCCATAACCAGTATGTTTGGTAAAATTTGGATCGTCTCCAGTTTGGTCAAGAAAGCTTTGTGGGCTTCATGAAAGGGGGATCTATAACTGGCTATGACTTGAATGGGGGTCTTACCCACCGTAGCCTTGACCTGGAGTAACTTCATGGGGTTGTCCAGTCTAACTAGATGGGAGGTGAATTTCTCTCTAATCTAGATTGAAATACTACTCCATTTGATTTTTACAGATTCATTTTGTGGTCTAAAGGTGTGGAAGGCATTGGAGCCTTGCAAGGTGGGGACACGCTCCGAGGCCTTGAACCAGGTTTTTGTGACTGAACAGACATCTACATCTTCTAGTGACGCAAGTGCTTCAACGGAATGCAATTTTTAGTTTAAACTCCTAGCATTTAGCAGCATGACTCTTATTTTGTTCTGATTACTGACAT